>NC_133289.1:5891829-5940820 GCF_005239225.2 Populus alba | reverse complement strand
CCAGTGTAGACTAATCAACAAGTTTCAATATTTGAAACTAATCCATTATCCAAATTGAAATTACTTATTAATCTTATAATTCAATTTTTTGGATAAGGAAGTTGAATTTCCATTTTAGAAAGAGGATATTTATACTACCCCTTTTAAGTTCAATTCGATTTATTTTTTATATTACTCTCTCATGTCATCATTATCTTATTCATTAAAAAAATATCTCAATATTCTAAAATATTTCAATAGAGAAAAAAACATCACCTAATTCAGCCACCACAAACACCATTTCTTTTCCTACGTCTACTACCATTATCACAAATAACTCACAAAATCAATCAAAGTTACTTGTCCTAAAAAAAAAATCACCTAATTAATAAATAATGACTAAAACCCTAAAATATGAAAGGACAAAACCCTAAAACCCCAACAAATGCACGACTCCCACACAACCCCACCCTCCTACCTGCTCCTAAAAATTTACATGTCCACAACTTAATCATCTCAATAATAGTGGTGACCTAATAGAAGTTGGCTACTGTGGGTGAAGGTGACCCCTCCACTGTAATCCTAATGTCTCTATCCTTTCTCATCTCCTAAAAAAAAAAAACTCCCCGGTTACGAAGCAGAGGAAGCCAGATATTGTTTTGATGAGCTTGTTTTTTGAAGATTCTGGGTAGTTCATTTCCTATGTTCATTGTAAATATTTAAGTCAAGTTAACAAAACTATTATATGCACAAAACTAATGGCTAGATCATACTCCAGCTCCATTAGTAAAGGAGAAACTACAATGAGGCTACGAGGCCATGACATCCCCCAAAGTTTGACCAAATTATCATTTTAATCCTAAAATTTTATGCTCATTAAAATATAACGCTGCATTTAAAACTTATTTCATAGAAAAAAACCATATATTCGGACCCTCAAAGAATCACCTATTATTCTATAACCATTATTTATATATTTTTATTTACAATTGCACCACCAAGCTATTCTTTTTCATTCTTAAAACCTGCCCTCCGTGCTTAAAAACCTAAATTCTACTCCGAGTAGTCTGTCTAAACATTTTTGAATCTCCTCCTGTCAGCTGAACAACCCGTCGGGTGATACAGACATGTTTAACCATCCATTCCATCGACTAGCTCGCCCACCACAGCTGATATCTTGACGTGCCACCTCAAACAGGAACTGCCATGCACGCACAGATTACCCCATAGTGTAAAGCATTCCAACAGCATCCACACATACAATCCTCAAAATCGTATTCCACCATAACACTACAATTGGATAAAACTATAAATAATTAAAATGTATGGCTTACTCATCCTGCTTAATCTCATGTGCTAATATGCCACCGTAGACAAATTGACATGAATCAACTTAAAAAAATTTAATAAATAGGCCCACAGACTGACCACACCGCTTCAAGTACCTAAACACCTATTCTCTCTTTCTGCTCTTGCATTTTTATCTAGAACCCAATATACACAATCTTCCCCTCATATTCCTTTCAAGATTTGAAGTAAAAGATCAGGATCTTCATTATCCTCGTAGATTGTGCTGTTGCTTAAAGATGATAGTGGATGAGAAATTCTGTTTCAAAGAGGCAACGAACCTTACAGTTCATAAGACCTCTGTGTTCTTCCCAGGGGATGGTTTCAATCGTCTAATGATCCATAACAGGGAAATCTATCCTTCGGTTGATTCTTATGGCCCTGATTCTCAAGCCTAAAAGATGAGCTTGTTCTCAATGGATGCCGGTGGCAAAGGGCCTCCTCACCCTTCGTCGAAGGTTAGCCGCTGCTTTTCTCTCTCTCTTTTTTTTTTGGTCTTTCAAGCTTCGCTTTGGAAAATTAGTTCCATACTTGAAGTTTCAATTACTGTAACATCTAATCTCTTTTAAATTACAGACGATACTGCTTTTGTTAATAGAAAAACCTGACAGTTCTTCCGGCATTAATTGAACCTGTAAGAGTAAATTATCTTTTAAGTCCCATAGTTTTTTAATGTAATTATAGATTAGCTCTTTTTTCCTGAAAACTCTATAATTTAATCCCTCGACTCTTGTTGATTGTTGCCCTATTAAAATTATACTTTGGTTTCCTTAAATTTCCAAATGTAATACCAGCGTAGTGTGAGGATTTAGATCATAAGAAAAAAAAAACCGAATACATGTTTTTAACAAGTCAAGTCAAAAGATTTAGTTTTGGATTTCATAAGAAAAAAAAAATGGGATTTCAGATATAGGCTTAGAAAAAAGAAGGACTAAGCTGTAACTTTAATTCAAAAAGGCAGGGACTAAGGAATAGTTTACTTCAAAGAAACCTAAATTCCCTCCATCGTGGCAAAGGGTGATTCGAACTTTGACATTTTAGTGTTTGATAAAGTTAATCCCTCCACCTAGGGATTAAAAATTAATAACATTTTACTTCAAATGTGATTATCTGAAGTAAGGAAAACTCGATCTAGTTAGATGCTTTTGATCTGAGATCTAATTGGTTCAAAGTTGGAATTTAAATCAAATTTAAAAAAATAATAATAAAAAATTTAACTTATCCTACCAACCCAGTTAAATCTAACAAGACCCAATTAAATTAAACTCGGTTGCAACAGCAACAAAGGATTAAGATGGTTTAACTGCAAATCTCAATAAATCTTTGTCGCACCCCAAAAAAATCAGGTCTTTGTTTTGCGACATTCGACTGGCGACTTTCGTTTTGTTCTGTTTGATTTGCTGATTTGGTTCTTTGGAGTCGCCACCTAGTATTTTGGTCACTAGGAAACCTAACTGGTCTTTCAGAGATTCTAAGGTAAGGGACTGGTTGCGTAAAGGGAAGGTATTAGCACCCCTAGTACGCCCTACCTAAGGTAAGCTGCTTTGGTGTTTGGTTTGCTTTATAATTGCTATGGTGTAGGTATTTTCTAAACTTGTCATTGATTTTGGATAGAAATCTAAGGAGATTCCATGTGCTTTGAAAGCTCATTTTTCCCTTAGTATTTCCAAGAGTTTGCGACTCGTAAATCGTGAAATAAAAATTTAAAATTTTGAAATGTCCTCGATTATAATCAAGGCTTCTTTCAAGCATGTGTGGATTTATTATTCCCAATAATATTTGGATATTCATCCTTTTAAGGATTTCTTTATCAAACATTAGTGGTGAATAATAAATAAATTCCCTCTCCAAAAATAAGATTTTTATAGTTTTTTGAATATTGGCCAATACCCTTTGGAATTTTACAAACACGTTGTAAAATCCAGAAATGCAAGAAAATAATTTGTGTTTAAGAAATCAATGCGAAAACACACTTTCAAAGCTTCCCAATATATTTTTTTTTTTGTAAAAGGAATATTCAAAACATGTTAGAGATATTGGCCGTATGCAACACGCAAGAAAACACATTTTTTTTTTATTACAACAATTTTTTTCTGATGAAATCGGTATTTTTAATACTGAATTTGTATCTCCACAAAATAAAAATACAAACTAATATTAAGTCATTTTAAAAATGATGTAAAAAAAATCAACAATATTTTTAAGGAATTTTAGAAATTTTTGAAAGTAAAAATAAATTTATCTTTGAAAATTTCGGATGTCTTGACGAAAATCAGATATTTTAAATACTGAATTTATACCTCCACAGTATATAAAAAAAATACAAACCCCTTTAAAATATATATATATATATACATATGAAAGGAAAATAACAACATTTTTTTTTTTTTAGATTTTTTCAGATTTTTTTTAAAAAATATTATATATATATATATATATAACATATAAACACATATATATTATAATTTATAATAATATATAATATATTATAGGCTGGGCCGGCCACATGAATGGGCCAGACTCAGCCCCAGAAAGAAAGAAAAAAAAAGATTCGGGCCGATCTCGGCCCGAATGACATTGGGCCGACTCGGCCCCGAGAGACAAAATTTGGGCCGATATCGGCCCGAAAAACTCAAGTGGGCCGATCTCGGCCCGAAAACCCCTATGGTCTGGGCCAAGACCGGCCCAGACTTGCAAGGCTGGGCCAGCATCGGGCTGGCCCAGCAGCCCCAGGCCAGCGGGGGAAGAATTAATTTTCTTCCCCCCCCGCCTCCTGCATGCAGAATGCATGCAGGAGGCAAACCTGCAGAAAACACAAAAATGGGGGGGGGGGGAACGTACCTGGCGTGGAGGAGTCAGTCGCTGGCGGTGGTGTGGCTCGTGCACGGAGGCTCCTGGCGGCGGCGCTGCGGCTGTTCGGTTCGCTCTCTCTCTCTTCGGTCTCCTCTCTCTCTTCGGGTCTCCCGGTTTTTTCTTCACCTTTCTCTTCGGTTTCTTCTATATTTATAGGGGCAGAACGGGTGGGAGACCATGGTTAGTGCGCCTTCAATCACGCAACGGCTGGTCGGCCATTGACGCTTTCGGTGGTGGTGGTGGGGGCGAGGAGAGAGAGAGACGCGGGAGATTTTTCAAAATTTTTTACCTTCTGTTCTGCTACAAACGGGGGGGAAGGAGATGATGAACAGTGTCGTTCAAAACGACACCGTTCTGCTTTCCTTTTTTTTTTTTTTTTTTGTATATGAAACGACGTCGTTTTGAATAAAACGCGCCGTTTCATTTAAGTGGCCAAACTTCAAATCAGTCCTCCAAATTCGGTCCCCGCCCTTCTTGTTGGCCGCCTTTTTCATTTTGGTCCTTGGCATCTGATTTATGCAATTTAGCCCTCAATGATTAATAAACTTTCAATTTCTTCAATTAGGCCCCTGAACCGAAAAATTAGCAGCCCCTCCATTTACGCCTCTTCCCAATTTGGTCCCTGGTTTCGGATTTTTCTCAATTAAGTCCTTAATTGGCCCTTAAACTTCAAATTTTTATGCAATTAAGCCCCTGATTTGGCCTAATAAATTCCTAAAAAATATATTTTGGTCCCAGAACTTAAATTTCTCCAAATTAAAAGCCCAAATTGACTTAAAAATCAATTTTTTTCTGGAATCAAATCTTCTATAAATTCAAATAAAAAATCCAATTAAGTCCATAAAAATCCAATTAAGCCCATAAAAATCCAAATTTGGGCTTTTCTCCCTAAAATTCAAATTTCCTTCTCAATAGGGCTTTCATTCCTTCAAGAATATACTGTCAAAAATTTAATCCTTGTATTTTTAAATTCCTTGACCAATTTTCTGACTTTTTTCGGGCGCTTCTGCCTCTTTTGGCTATTTATTTTATTTTTTTCAGGGGGACCCAAAAATGGGTTACAACAGATGCCCCCTCTTTATAATACTTACGGAGCATGGGTTTTGCGCAGTAAGTGTTATAAAGATAAACCCAAAACGGAACTCCCGAAACTGATCTGTTCGAAGCTTAATTGATCTGAAACTTTGTCTTTTATAACAATCCTCCTTAGCCCAAAAACTATGATCAAAACTTAGTTATCTCGAGATCCTTATCCATCGATCCTCTGAATTCTTACTTTAGTTTGATCAACATGGAAATCCATCCGAGATCCCATCTGGTGATCTCCTTTAACCTGGAAATCCCAACCGGCGATTCCTTTACAAAAAAAATATGTGTGTGGTCTTATTATGATGGGTGACCTGCCCGAATGGAAAAGGGAAAAGAGTGGTCTCATTCTTTGGGTGACCTAACCCAGGGGGAAGAATGGCCTCATTCTTATGGGTGACCTACCCAGATAAAAAAAAAATGGAGAATGGTCTCATTGTATGGGTGACCTACCCAGAAAAAATATGGTCTCATTGTGATGGGTGACCTACCCAGAAAAAGGAAGAGTGGTCTCATTCTTGGGTGACCTACCAGGGGAAGGAATGGCCTCATTCTTATGGGTGACCTACCCAGATAAAAAAAAAGGAGAAGGGTCTCATTCTTATGGGTGACCTACCCAGAAAAAAAATATGGTCTCATTGTGATGGGTGACCTACCCAGAAAAAGGAAGAGTGGGTCCTCATTCTTTGGGTGACCTACCCAGGGGAAGGGAATGGCCTCATTCTTATGGGTGACCTACCCAGATAAAAAAAATGGAGAAGGGTCTCATTCTTATGGGTGACCTACCCAGAAAAAAAATATGGTCTCATTGTGATGGGTGACCTACCCAGAAAAAGGAAGAGTGGTCTCATTCTTTGGGTGACCCTACCCAGGGGAAGGAATGGCCTCATTCTTATGGGTGACCTACCCAGATAAAAAATGGAGAATGGTCTCATTCTTATGGGTGACCTACCCAGAAAAGTATGGTCTCATTGTATGGGTGACCTACCCCAGAAAAATGATGGTCTCATTGTATGGGTGACCTACCCAGGAAAAATGGTGGTCTCATTGTATGGGTGACCTACCCAAGGAAAAATGATGGTCTCATTGTATGGGTGACCTACCCAGAGAAATATGATGGTCTCATTGTATGGGTGACCTACCCAGGAAAAAAATTATGATGGTCTCATTGTATGGGTGACCTACCCAGGGGGAAGAATTCTTAGTAAACTCCAATGCTTTTCTAAGAAATGGTTTCAATATGAGGTCCCTTCTGGTGACCTTTCTTGATGAATGTCAAAGTACGAGATCCCTTTCTGGCGATCTTAGATAACTTGGAATCCCATCTGACGATTCCTTTTTATTACCAACATGAAATTATGAGGTCCCATCTGGCGACCTCCAAATAGCGAAACACGAGATCCCTTCTGGCGATCTCAAACAACTTGGAATCCCATCTTGGCGATTCCTCTTAACAAACATGAGATATGAGGTCCCATCCGGCGACCTCCAAATACGAGATCCCTTCTAGCGATCTCCATCAACTTGGAATCCCATCTGGCAATTCCTTTTATTCAAACATGAAATATGAGGTCCCTTCTGGCGACCTTCATCGAAATACGAGATCCCTCCTGGCGATCTCAAACAAATTTGGAATCCCATCTGGCGATTCCCTTTTATTCAAAGCTGAAATATGAGGTCCCTCCGGGCGACCTTTATCGAAATACGAGATCCCTTCTGGCGATCTCTTTTTCACCAAAAAACTTGGAATCCCATCTGGCGATTCCCTTTTACTGATTGCTATCGATGTCGTTTTCCTGCTGGCAGTATTTGAAAAATATTATCTTCTCTTCTTGTTGTTCTAGAATCAACTCAATGATTCTTTCTTTGTCCATAATCTTGTTGGAATGCGCTAAGATCTCCCCCTGTAACGATCCAAAAAACATACATGCAATGATTTATGATTAGATGCAATGCATGCATTCGTACCTGGTTTTGAAACATAGGCCCCATCCTCTTCTTCTAGTTCATGAGACTCCCTCTTAACATGAACTTTGCTTTTGAAGACGCATGCTGGATTCATCTCTCGTGTTGCCTATCATATTCTTGGAGAAGAAGTCTTTGACTTTCTTCAAGTAGTCTTTTTTCTCAAAATGTATGACTTGTATTTGCCTCTTTGTCATGCTTTTGTCAAATGCTTTAGCTTGGGTTTTCAAATCTATAGGCTTTCGTAAAACTTTTCATAAAACATCTCGTCTTGCCCCCAGTGTAGGGGTGCGATATTAGTCTGGGCTTTTATATAGAGAAGTAATTCATTCAGCCAGTGATAAACATTTTTTTTTTTTTTATCTTGAAAGAAAATTTACAGGTGATGTATTAATTCAAAGGTGAGGTTGTATTTCAAAGGTAGCTTTTCTTAAATTTCATATTAAACCATTTTATGATACTTTATTTGTAACTACTCAAACTTGTTCCAAAAAGTGCATAATCTCATCATTTATTTAAAGAAAAAGGTAGGCTCAAACACAAAAAATCTGGCTGACAAAATGAGCCCTGAATGCTCACTAGAGAAAATAAAAGCAATGACAAAAGCAATGACAAAAACATGCTAAGGCAAATAAAGTTGTTTTTACATTTTGAAAACTACGAGAAGTTCTTGGGTCAAACCCGTTCTGAAACTTCTTCTAGTATGTGGAAAGTGAACCGAGGCAATGCTTCATCTTCCTTCCCTACTTGCGTTTCCTTGTCTTCTCCCTTCGATCTCGCCTTCTTCATTATTGACGACTCTTGACCAAGGTTTTCCAACCTTTATCCCCTATCACTTTTGTCATGACCAGGCAATGGATTTGAACTGATATTGGGTGTGTCTTCAAACGACACCCATCCTATCTTGATGAGCTTCAAACAACTTGTTCCTGAAACCATAGCACGTTTCAAGACAATGCCCGGGAATACCAGCATGGTACTCGTAATTCAAACTCGGGCTTATACCAAATGGGAAATGGTGGCTGTAGTGGTAATGTAGGGATAGGAGCTATTTGTCCAATGCTCAGTAGTTTGGCATATATGTCCTTCAGAGGCATGGGTAATGGCGGTAGTTGTTCTGAAATGTATCTTGTGTTTGGTCTTTGGTGGTTGTTTTAGGTGTTTGACTGGCCATTTGCTCGATTAGGGGGAAAAAGGTTTTGTTAAAGTTTATGTGGGCCACATGGGAGGTAGGTATTTGTGGGTTATATGAATCTGTTATCTTGTCATTGGACCCCACCTTCGAAGTTGTTAACGGGACCTTTCAATTTTCTTTCCGAAAAAAACCCTTTGTCTCCGATGGTTCAATTATGCGTTCAGCTTTAATCCCTTGCTCTATTCTTTCCGCTATGCGTACAACATCATAGAAATGTTGAGATGAGCTACCCATTAAATGCTCATAGTAGGGTGCCTTGAATGTGTGGCGAACAAAGTCACCATCTCCGTTTCTATCAAAGGGGGTTGCACATGTATGGCCTCGTCCCTCCACCTTTGCGCATAAGCCCTTACTGGATTCTTGGCTTCTCTTTTCCATGATATAAGACTCATTCGATCTGGAGCAATTTCCAAATTGAACTTGTATTGCTTAAGGAAAGCCTCAACTAAATCCTTCCATTTTCTTGATCTTGGCATTATCCAATCTCATGTACCAACTTAGCGCCGACCCCGATAGACTATCTTGGAAAAAGTAGATCAGTAACTGATCGTCAATGAATCACCTCAGCCATCTTATTGCAATAAGATCGAAGGTGAGTGTTTTGGGCATTCCAACCCAGTGTACTTTATAAACTCTGGTATCCTAATTTTTTTGGTACCGTGATGTTTGGTACCAAGCATAATTTCAGATGCTCGCATGGGGTCAAACCAGTCATTTCCCTCGACTGCTCTTAACCTTTCTTCCAAGGCTGATATCTTGTCATCGTTCATAAATCTGGTGGACCTATTATCGGGAGGGCCTTTCCACAGTGATGTGAGCTTGAGGGGCTGAATGGGAATGGTAGGCGCAAAGTGCTGCCCTGTCACTGAATCTGCCCCCAAGTTTTGAGATGCCCCCGGAACATGAACTGATGGTGCTCCTATAGGTGGTTGGGTAGACGTTCCCTCCCCGTTTTTTGGCTCTTAAAAGTTGCTCAAGCAGATTGGTCAGTCGAGAAACTTCATTTTTCACGGATTCGAACTCGGTCTGGTAGTGCGACTCTAAGTGAGCTCTTTCTTCGTTTTCCATTCTTGATCTGGATCGGGTTTGGTGGACTCTGGATGTGGGACCTATGTTTTCACGATTTGGCGATGCATGCATAGATGTGTGAGAAAAATGTATGATTGCGATGGATACATGATTGAAAAATGCCATTTCGTGATGATTTAGTGATGATGGCCATTTCGTTCACAAGTCCTGCAATTCAAAATGCAATGGGGTTTAGATTTTGTTTGGATGCAAAAGATTGTTGGAACATACACCCTAAGGATAGGTTTCTAATTTCTCTATGTGAGACATAGGGTAGGTTTACTAATGGGTCTCTAAAAGAGGGTCTCTTGCTGTTCCAGTGATCAGCCTTCGTAAAGGCGATATGGAGGTCTAGCAGATAGTGGGATGGTACATGTACCAATCACAATCAGTCTAAACACTCAGCAAAGAGTTGGGGTTTACACAAACTTAAACCTTGACTCAAGTCATAAGGCAAGCTGCTAGTCCCCCACTTAAACTTAAAGTTACATGTGTGTGCACTCCAAAATATAATAAAAATAATAAAGTGATGCATGACTATGCCATGTATGATAGAATGTAAAGATATATGCTAAAGCTTTTTAAACAAAGTATCATAATAAAATAATAATAAAATAAAAAACAAAAACCAATAACACATAACACAAACAAACAAACAAATCAAGCTTAGTCCAAGGGTCCCCAGTGGAGTCGCCATCCTGTCGCACCCCAAAAAAATCAGGTCTTTGTTTTGCGACATTCGACTGGCGACTTTCGTTTTGTTCTGTTTTGATTTGCTGATTTGGTTCTTTGGAGTCGCCACCTAGTATTTGGTCACTAGGAAACCTAACTGGTCTTTCAGAGATTCTAAGGTAAGGGACTGGTTGCGTAAAGGGAAGGTATTAGCACCCCTAGTACGCCCTACCTAAGGTAAGCTGCTTGGTGTTTTGGTTTGCTTTATAATTGCTATGGTGTAGGTATTTTCTAACTTGTCAATTGATTTTGGATAGAAATCTAAGGAGATTCCATGTGCTTTGAAAGCTCATTTTTCCCTTAGTATTTTCAAGAGTTTGCGACTCGTAAATCGTGAAATAAAAATTAAAATTTTGAAATGTCCTCGATTATAATCAAGGCTTCTTTCAAGCATGTGTGGATTTATTATTCCCAATAATATTTTGGATATTCATCCTTTTAAGGATTTTCTTTATCCAAACATTAGTGGTGAATAATAAATAAATTCCCTCTCCAAAAATAAGATTTTTATAGTTTTTTGAATATTGGCCAATACCCTTTGGAATTTTACAAACACGTTGTAAAATCCAGAAATGCAAGAAAATAATTTGTGTTTAAGAAAATCAATGCGAAAACACACTTTCAAAGCTTCCAATATATTTTTTTTTTGTAAAAGGAATATTCAAAACATGTTAGAGTATTGGCCGTATGCAACACGCAAGAAAACACATTTTTTTTTTATTACAACAAATTTTTTTCTGATGAAATCGGGTATTTTTTAATACTTGAATTTGTATCTCCACAAAATAAAAATACAAACTAATATTAAGTCATTTTAAAAATGATGTTAAAAAAAAATCAACAATATTTTTAAGGAATTTTAGAAATTTTTGAAAGTAAAAATAAATTTATCTTTGAAAATTTCGGATGTCTTGACGAAAATCAGATATTTTAAATACTGAATTTATACCTCCACAGTATATAAAAAAAATACAAACCCCCTTTAAAAATATATATATATATATACATATGAAAGGAAAATAACAACATTTTTTTTTTTTTAGATTTTTCAGATTTTTTTAAAAAAATATTATATATATATATATATATATATAACATATAAACACATATATATTATAATTTATAATAATATATAATATATTATAGGGCTGGGCCGGCCCACATGAATGGGCCAGACTCAGCCCCAGAAAGAAAGAAAAAAAAAGATTCGGGCCGATCTCGGCCCGAATGACATTGGGCCGACCTCGGCCCGAGAGACAAAATTTGGGCCGATATCGGCCCGAAAAACTCAAGTGGGCCGATCTCGGCCCGAAAACCCCTATGGTCTGGGCCAAGACCGGCCCAGACTTGCAAGGCTGGGCCAGCATCGGGCTGGCCCAGCAGCCCCAGGCCCAGCGGGGGAAGAATTAATTTTTCTTCCCCCCGCCTCCTGCATGCAGAATGCATGCAGGAGGCAAACCTGCAGAAAACACAAAAAAATGGGGGGGGGGGAACGTACCTGGCGTGGAGGAGTCAGTCGCTGGCGGTGGTGTGGCTCGTGCACGGAGGCTCCTGGCGGCGGCGCTGCGGCTGTTCGGTTCGCTCTCTCTCTTCGGTCTCCTCTCTCTCTTCGGGTCTCCCGGTTTTTTCTTCACCTTTCTCTTCGGTTTTCTTCTATATTTATAGGGGCAGAACGGGTGGGAGACCATGGTTAGTGCGCCTTCAATCACGCAACGGCTGGTCGGCCATTGACGCTTTCGGTGGTGGTGGTGGGGGCGAGGAGAGAGAGAGACGCGGGAGATTTTTCAAAATTTTTTACCTTCTGTTCTGCTACAAACGGGGGGGAAGGAGATGATGAACAGTGTCGTTCAAAACGACACCGTTCTGCTTTCCTTTTTTTTTTTTTTTTTGTATATGAAACGACGTCGTTTTGAATTAAAACGCGCCGTTTCATTTAAGTGGCCAAACTTCAAATCAGTCCTCCAAATTCGGGTCCCCGCCCTTCTTGTTGGCCGCCTTTTTTCATTTTGGTCCTTGGAATCTGATTTATGCAATTTAGCCCTCAATTGATTAATAAACTTTCAATTTCTTCAATTAGGCCCCTGAACCGAAAAATTAGCAGCCCCTCCATTTACGCGCCTCTTCCAATTGGGTCCCTGGTTTCGGATTTTCTCAATTAAGTCCTTAATTGGCCCTTAAACTTCAATTTTTATGCAATTAAGCCCCTGATTTGGCCTAATAAATTCCTAAAAAATATATTTTTGGTCCCAGAACTTAAATTTCTTCCAAATTAAAGCCCAAATTGACTTAAAAATCAATTTTTCTTGGAATCAAATCTTCTATAAATTCAAATAAAAATCCAATTAAGTCCATAAAAATCCAATTAAGCCCATAAAAATCCAAATTTGGGCTTTTCTCCCTAAAATTCAAATTTTCCTTCTCAATAGGGCTTTCATCCTTCAAGAATATACTGTCAAAAATTTAATCCTTGTATTTTTAAATTCCTTGACCAATTTTCTGACTTTTTTCGGGCGCTTCTGCCTCTTTTGGCTATTTATTTTATTTTTTTCAGGGGGACCCAAAAATGGGTTACAACAATCTTTACAGAAGATAAGCAACTCAAATGTTACATTAATTAATAAACACTGAAAAGAAGTCCCGGTCCCCACGCTAACAATTTTCTTCAAGTTCTTAACACCAACATCCACCGTGAAGTTATTAAGATCCTTAGCAAGTTAAGTCACCTCCTATCTATTTAAATTATCCACTGAACAACAAGAGTAAAAAAAGCATTCATTAACTTACCACTTTCTTCATCATCATTCAATAAAATTACGATTGTAATTGTTTTTGGCTGGGGAATGAGGGAAGGGATGTCAGCTGCTGGGAAGGGAAGTTAGGATATTGGAGAAGAGAGCAAGAGGACGAGAGTGAGAGAAGGGATAGAGCGTCGGGGCACTCCCTTTTATAATATATATTGTAAGTTTAACTCAATTCAATCCAAATATTAATTTCTAGGTTCAAACTTCAATAAATCAATATTGTACGTTTAACGAACTAAGTTCGATATAAAAATTCCCCCATAATGTATACACGTTCCTGTCTCAAGTTTCTGCATGGTCAGGGATTTAGAGAAGAAATAAATAAACTTCTTTGTTCTATTAATGAAAAATGAAATTAATATGGATTCTTGTTTTCTTTGATTTGTTGAAAACAGAAGCCAAGTCTTCATCAACGGTGGGAAGGCTTCTTAGGAGAGAGGAAGGAAGATCAAGAACCAGCTTTTAGTGTTTGCAGATCTAGTATCATCGGACGGTCCAACTTGATCGTACAGGTTTTTGGTGATCCAGGTGAGGAGTACCATATCAGGGGTTCTTTTTCTCAGAGATGCTGTACAATTTTTAACACTTCCTCGGAGAATTCATCAAAAGATCAGGTGGCTGTGATCAAAAGAAAAGTGGACCCCTCAACTCATGTGATGCTTGGAAAGGATGTCTTTTGGCTTTGTGTAAGGCCGGGGTTTGATGGTGCTTTTGCAATGGGATTGGTTCTGGTTCTTGATCAAATGTACGGTGATAATGCTGATGGTGATGTGCGGGACGTAGACCCTACCTCCGAGGATTTTTCCTCTTAACCCTTTTATTTAAGGTGCCCTTATAGATAAAACTAAATTACTGACTCGTGATATTTGCCATAGGTCGAGTTAAATTTTCGTTGAATATAAAAAAATGTTTAGATATCATTATTATTTTTTTCAGTCTAAAAAATTAAAATTATATAATGATTAACATGATATAACTTAGTTAAATTTAAAGGTCTAAAAACAACGCAAACAACTCGTAAAAACATAATTTGACTCATTTTTTTTTAAATAATATTATTTTTAAAATATTAAGATAACAACATAGTGGATTGACATAAATCAACCTGAGTTAACATGTTATATCCACAATATAGATTATGAGACTTTTGATAACTTTATAGGAAGTAAATTAAAATAAATTATAAAGTATTATTTCCAATCAATATAATATTGAAGGGTAAAAATAAAAAAAAATCAATTAAAAAAAGACCTAAAAACAAACTAGGTTTACTTGTCAAGCCCACGATACGGGTCATATGACCAAGATAACTTCACTGAAAGCAAATCAATAAAATTACAAAGTTTAATTTCTAATCAACCCAATGTTGAATGATAAGATTTAAAATAATATAAAAAGGAACATAAAAAATGACTCGAGTGAATCCGTCAAACCCATAACCCGAGTCATGAGATCGAGATAACATTGCAAAAAAAAAAAAAAAAACCTGATTTAACTCGGGTTAACCTGTTAAATTCACAACTCTAATCATGAGTTTTGAGATAACCTTATAAAAGAGTAAATCAAAACAAATTATAAAGCTCAATTTCCAATTGACTCTATCGGATCAAATGTTGAACAATGAAATTTATAAAAAAATTCAATTAAAAAAATGACATAAAAAAAAGACAAGTCAACCCGGGTTAACTCTTTAAGCATTATTTCCAAGTTATGAGGTTATGATAACCTAATAAAAAAAAAAATCAAAGTCAAATATAATATTAAAGGATGAAAATTAAAAAAAAATATGTCAATTAAAAAAGTTGAGTTAATTGGATTAGTCTATTAAACTTGCAACTCGGGTCATGAAATGAGGGCAACCCAATAAAAATAAAATCTAGTGTTAAAGGAATGGAATAACCTTTTAGAAAAAAATTAAAAAAAAATGATCGGACTTAACCGAGGTTAAAATGTCAAAATTCACAATCCTGATCATAAACCAAAATGTCCACATATAAAATAAATCAAAACAAATCATGAAACTTAATTTTTAATTGACTTAATATTAAATGATTAAATTAAAAATAATAATTAAAAACAACATAAAAACAACCTGAGTCAACTCGGGTTAACCTATTAAGCACTATTCTTGGGTATTGAGGTCATAATAACATAATAGAAAGCAAATAAAATAAATTATGAAATCTAATTTTCAATCAACCTAATATTAAAGGTTGAAATTAATAAAACAAAGTTAATTAAGAAAAAAAAAACTTAAATCAATTAGATTAACCTGTCAAACCTGCAATCAATGTTATGAGAATGAGATAACCTAATAACAAATAAATTTAATATCAAATAATGAAATTTAAATTAAAAAAAAAGCATTGATTGGAAAAAAAACCATAAAGCACTCTTCCAATGAATAATGCTTTTTGAGGAGTAAAACAATAAAAAACCCCTTTTCTTTTATTTTTTGTTAATTAGCCAATTAATCGCATTACAGGTATGATTCTAAGTTAATTTCTAACATAAAAGATTAATATAAAGATGTTGTGCAATATTTTTCTTGTATCATGAAAATCTCTAATTGAGAATTGAAAAGTTGATTTGTATGTTTTATGAAATGAAATGAAATAAAATAAAAATTATATGAATCAATAAATCATAAAAAAAAATTATTAATGTTAACTACAGACTAAAGTAAGAAGTTGAAAGATAGATGAACATGGAGATATTTCATCATGTAACGTGGGGGTGTTCTTTAAAAAACTTTAATTCAATTAGATGGCAATAAAAGTAAATTTTCATGAAAAATATAATAATTTAGATTATGTTGAAAAAAATATAATTATTACTATAAATTTTATTTTTTATTAATTTATTTTTTTAACAAAAAATATATATTTAGATATGTTTTTTTATTGCATATAAAGTATAAGAAATTAAATACAATATCAAAAAAAATTCTAACAATATGAAATAAACATAAAAGAGTATTTTCTATAATCAAAATCTCATTCCCTTATCAACATGTGCTTTTATTGATAAAATTTTTTTTAGTTGAAGTTTTATTTTTCTTAATAAAAATTTATCTTAATCTTAAAAGCAAGTTTAAAATAAAAATAAAATAATGAATTGGTAATTTTAATGCGAATGTAATAAACTTGATAGAAATTATATAAAAATATATAATAAATATTTAAAAAATAATTATTTTATCCAAATTTAGAAAATTATGCATATTAGGTTCATATATAATTATTCGGAAAGAATTATTAATATTACAATGAAAGTCTCGGACATTATTTTTAAATAATGATATATTTGGATAATTATTGAAGCATAGTTTAAATTTTTTTTAAAAAATAAATAAATTATAAAATGTGTAAAAAAATGGGATAAAAAATTGAAGGGCCATGCGTGGGTTAGATATTTTTTTGAATCCTTTTGTAAAATTGATTTTCTCTTTTCAATTAATTCAACCTTTAATAAAAAATTTATAGTTGTTCTCTAATTCATCTTTTGTTTTATTTTTTATTCTCATTCTTTTAATTCTTCTTGTTAAATTTATTTTCTTTTCAATTTCACATTTAAATAAAAATTTGTATTTGTTCTCTCTAATTTATTTTTTATTTCAATTTTAATCCTCATTCGCTAAATTATTCTTTTGTTAAATTGATTTTTCTTTTTTAATTTCACTCTTCAATTAAAATTTTTAGATGTCCTCTAATTTATTTATTTTTATTTTATATATTGATCTTTATTCTTTTAATTATTATTTCTTGTTTTGTATTCTTTTGTATAGTTTTTTTTTTTTTTAATTTCATCATTTAATATTTCATTAATTGGGGATTAGGTTTCGTGATTTTTTCAAGTAGGGTGCTTCCGGTTTAATGACCCAGATTACATGTTTAGAAAGTTAATGCGGGTTGATCATTGTTTTTTTTTACATATATATATTTTTTTATTTCATCATTCAATATTAATTTCTTTGCTTTTGATGAAAAAAAAAAAGGTTTTGTGATTTTTTTTGTTTTCTTTTCTATTAAATTATCCGACCTCATGATCTAGACAATATATTTAACAAGTTAACTCAGGTTAATTTGATTTTTTTTTACGTGATCACTTTTTTTTATAAGAAAATTTAATCTTTTTTCAAACATTATTTTTTTTAAAAACAATTATAAACCCGACCCCACAATTGAGCGCGAGTCTACATATTATGGAATCTAACCTAACTTGTTTTGAAAAGTCCTCTTCATTTTGAATTTGATATGTCATAAAAGAGAAGGATATCCGTAGCTGCATTTTTTCATGATTCAAGTAACAATACATGGAAAAAAGTCCCAAAGATTAACACAAGTCACTAAACCAGAAAATGCGATGACTGATGCATCGTTGCAATGTCTCTCTCATGTTGTAGATTTTCTGAGTTGTCCTCTTCATTCTAATATATTCTTAGAGAAGAAAAACAAAATTTGTACCTATAATTTTCATGATTTGCGGAACATGTACACAAAATAAGACAATATTTTGGCAAATAGCCAAATATATGATAGCATTGAGACAAATGAAGGTGTGTGAAGACTTCATTTTGACTTGAATTCGCGTCTCCATTAAAATCAAGTTTTTTTGAAAGTAATTTGAAAAATGTATTCCTCACATCTACATATAAATAAATATATAAATTATTCTGCATGACAATCCTAAAATTAATTTGAAACAAAAAAGAATAAGAAAGAGATAACGAAACCTCCTTAACTATGAAAGTAATCTTTTCAGATGAAATAAAACTCACAATGGTCAAGAACATTTCCAGTGACTTGATAGGAGAATCTTCTCCGTACTTAAATGTGAAGTTGATTGATGCTGAAGCTAGGGCAACGTTGTTTTTCTTCGTACATTTTCTTGTTTGGCTATTGTTTAGCCTAGAATTCAAATAATATCAACATGCCAGCTAGAAATTATATCAGAATTATATAAATCATAAGTATGCTGAGAGCTTATCTAGTAACTTAACATCTTGCTAGCTTAATATAATATTAAAGGTTTTTTTTTATTAAGTAATTACAAGTTTGAATTTTATTATTTTTATTTTATTTGATAAAATTAAAGTATAAAATAGTAAAAATTTATACACAAATTTCAATAAATTTAAAGAATTTTCACTTAAAAAAATACATTAAAAACTTATATAAATTATATCTTAAAAAAATTCAAATAAAACCTTAAAAACTACGTTAAAAGAGTGTTTATTTTTATAGAAATAGATCGAGATTGGATCAAGTATTGGTTTGGGGGCCAACAACATGAATTGCTTGCTTGCTTGCTTTTTTCCTTTTATATCTTTTATTGCAAGTTCTCAGCTTTCACGGACTAGATCGCTGTGGTGGTTTTCCTCTCCGGCTGGATTTGGAATGGTATTCACGCTTAGAATAGTGTCTTTAATCTCTCTTTTTCTTGCACATATATATCAGAGAAATAATTAATACACCGAGGCAGTTCCCTATCAATATATGTTGGCAATGTATCACTAATATATATCTCTTCAGAATCTGACTCACTATGCTACAAGCTGTAACCCAACAAGAAATATTCCATGAATTGTCACGAGGGTTCATTATCTAGTCACATAAAAATATTCACAGCTTGCTTTAATCGATCGATTCAGTGACAATACATTTTAAGGAAGCTTGTACTTTAATTCAATTGCCATGTGACATGCAGACAACTCAATATCAAAAACACTTGAAAACAGGAGTAGAAGGTGCGGCAAACCAGCCTGCAGTGCTGGCTTCTGCACAGCCATTTTCAAGAGTGGGTATATGACATTTGTGAGTGGGAGAAACCCATGCATTGTTAGGGACATGTCAAGGGCAGTGTGAAGCCTTTCTCAAACATAAATGTTGGAATTTATAGCACTTCTACTTTATAATATATGCATGGTACACAACAGAGGAGAAATAAGGGGTTGATCACTTCTACTCTGCCTGGGCATGGATGGTTGGAGTAATTCAATAGAGCCATATGATTTTTCGTTCATTTCAATGGTTTTGGAAACAAAAAAGAAAAAAAAGAAAAAGAGTGAAATGATCTGTTGTTCATCCCTTTAATTCATGCTTATTAAAAATGTTGACTATTTATGATAGATAAGATGTATGCATTCGAACTCCCAAACTGGTTTGAGTGATCAAAACCATGGAACTCTACTCGTATTAAGCAAAATGGGAGTGAATTTTGTTCATGTTAAAAAGAAGAAAAAAGGAGAATGAAAAGGAAGAAACATATAAAGTTTGTCCTAGAAAAAAAAAACTTAATTACAAATTAGACTTGATGAAGCCTAGATTTACATAAATCACATGCCACCACAAATATGTAATAACAAACAAAAAAAGCGGGCTCGAGTTGTTCTGGGCAAATGACAATAATGAAAGTGGTGAAAGGAAGATATAAAAAATTTACATGGAGCAAGATACATAAAACAATGAATGAAATATAATTGGAATGTACTTACTGTTGGGATATTTCCAGAACTCAAACACGCACAATTTACGTGGTTCGGCAACTTGCCTACTCCACGGAGCTACTAGTTGTATTAATCAAGCTTACAAAGAAATAATACAACAACAAGAGGAGGAGAATGTTCTCAACTCAACTCTACACTCAAGCTCTCTCTTCTCTCTGTGTTTCACACAACTCTCTCTGTGTTTCTCTCGCAGCTTCAGTTCACACACTACACTACACAGAACACACATAATTATACAAGGTGGGAGTGGGGGGTGTCCTCCACCATGTGCTAAGTGGGAGACTAGAATTCCATTTGCACATGGTGGGGTTTGTTTGTCTCCATAATGCTAACAATCTCCCACTTGGAGACAAACAATGAAATCCTTTTTTATCCTTGAAGACCAACTGAAGTTTTGCACAACTTCAGTTTCTCAAGTGTAACTCCTTTGGTTAACATGTCAGCTGGATTCTTGCTTCCACATATCTTTTCTAGCATTAGTTGCTCGTCGTCCAGCAGTTGTCGGATGAAGTGATATTTGATCTGAATATGCTTCGTCCTCGAGTGAAATGCTGGATTCTTGGCAAGGAAGATTGCACTCTGACTGTCGCTATACAAAAGTACCTTTTCCATTCAACTTGCCCAATTCTTTTCAAGAAACTCTGCAACCATACTATCTCTTTTGCAGATTCTGAGACTGCAACATATTCAGCTTCTGTTGTTGAAAGAGCAACGATCTTTTGCAAGGTAGAACTCCAGGAAACAGCAGTACCTCCTAGAGTATAAACATATCCTGTAGTGCTCTTTCTGCTATCAACATCTCCTGGCTAGATCAGCATCTACAAAACCTTCAAGTTTCAAACCACCAGCTGTGAAACTGAGACAAGTTTCCGATGAACCTTTTAAGTACCTCATGATCCATTTCACTGCCTCCCAATGCTGCTTTCCAGGATTGCTCATATATCGGCTTACAACTCCCACTGCATGGGCAATGTCTGGTCTGGTACAGACCATAGCATACATCAAAGAGCCGATAGCTGAGGCGTATGGAATCTTATCCATGTATCCACTTTCTAGCTCAGTTTTTGGTGACTGATCTTTTGCTGAGCTTGAAATGATTCCCAAGTGGTGTACTTACTGGTTTAGCATTATCCATACTAAACCTGCTGAGAACCTTCTTGACATACTCTGTTTGTGAGAGCTTTAGTATGCCTTTGTCTTTATCTCTGATGATTCTCATGCCAAGTATTTTGTTTAGCAGCTCCCAGATCCTTCATTTCAAAACTGTTTCGACAACTGCTGCTTCAGCTTATCAATCTCCTCAATGCTGGATCCTGCAATCAACATATCCATCTACATTATATAATAGTAGAATGATGTAGGAGTTGTCAAAATGTTTGACATAGCAACAATGATCAGCTTGCATCTTGTATACCCGGAACTGGCACATGAAGTTGTCAAACTTCTTGTACCACTGTCTTGGAGCTTGCCTTTCAAACCGTATAGGCTTTTCTGTAGCTTGCAGACTTGATTCTCCTTTCCTTGCATTGCAAACCCCTCTGGCTGTTGCATGTAAAATATCTTCCTCCAAGTCACCATGAAGGAATGCTGTTTTTACATTCTAACTGTTCCCAGTTATGTAAATTTTCTCGCAGCTACTATTCCCCAGAACAACTCTGATTGTTGTGAGCTTCACAACTGGAGAAAAAATCTCAGAGTAGTCAATGCCTTTCTTTCTGTTGAAACCCTTTGACAACAAGTCTTGCCTTGAACCGTTTGCTTCCATCATGCTCAGTCTTCACTCTATAGACCCACTTATTTTGCAAGGCCTTCTTCCTTCATCAGGTAATGTTGTTAGCTCCCAAGTCTTTGTTCTTCAGCAACGAACTCATCTCCTCCTTCATGGCTAACTCCCACTTGCTTGAGTTTCCATCTTCTAAGGATTCTTCATAAGATAACGGTTCACCACCATCTGTCAGCAAAATATAATTCAGTAAAAGTGTAAAAACCGTGCGGGGGCTTTATCGTCCTTTGAAGACCTGCGAACAGCTGGTTCAAGTTGCTCAGCATCTTCTTGTGTGGAAGTGGGCACAGATGTGCTTGAATTCTTCTTGTAAAGACTCTTTGATTGTTGTTCTCCTTAGTAACATCGGGAAGTCCTTCTAATCTTATGAATTCAGAATCTTGGTGGACTTGTATCTGAATCAGCCATCTCTGTTTCTCCACTTGATCTGTGCTTTGTACATTAACTTTCTCATTGAAAGATCACATCCTGCTTCTAATAATCTTTCTGTTCTGATCATCCCAGAACCGAAATCCAAATTCTTCATCTCCACTACGCCAATGAAGAAAACATTTCTTGGATTTGCGCATCTAACTTGTTGCGAGCATCAGAATCTATGTGAACATAGGAAACACACCCAAAGACCTTCAAATGAGAGAGTTGTACCTCTTTTCCTCTCCATACTTCCTCGGGCAGTCTGAATTCCAAAGGAACTGATGTCCACGGTTGATCAAGTAAACTGCGGTATGAACTGCATCAGCCCAGAATGTTTGAGGTAACCCAGAATGCAACCTCATCTTCTAGCTCGTTCATGATGGTCCTGTTCATCCGTTCAGCAACGCCATTCTGTTGCGGTGTGCCTGGAACGGTCTTCTCCATTCTGATACCATTGACAGCACAATACTCCTTGAACCTCCATCAATGTATTCTCCTCCATTATCAGATCTCAAGCATTTCAACTTTAGACCTGATTCAGTCTCAACCATAGCCTTCCATTTCTTGAATGTTTCAAACACATCAGCATTTATTTTTCAGAAAGTAAACCCATACCTTTCTGCTGAAGTCATCAATGAAAGTCACATAATACCGAGAACCTCCAAGAGATGCTACTGGAGACGGTCCCCATAAATCTGTGTGTACCAGTTCTAGCTTCTTGGTCGTAAAGTTCTGCCAACCTTCAAGAAACTGACCTTCTTCTTGTTTCCAAGAACACAGCTTTCACAAATGTCTAGATCGACATTTTTTTAACTCTGGCAGCTTTCCATTCGACTGAAGTATCTTCATCCCCTTTTGACTCATATGGCCAAGTCTACAATGCCATAGCTGTGTTTGCATTTTCTGCTTCAGTTGAAGGCAATGATGTCTGCATATCTTGTGGTCATATATAGGGTTGCCGGTTTCTTTCCACGAGCTAAAACCATTGCTCCCTTTGATACTTTCCACATTCCTCCAGCAAAAAGTATTGAATGACCACTATCATCAAGTTGTCCAACAGAGATCAACTTTTTCTTCAATTCAGGAACATGCCTTACATTCTGCAAGGTCCATATAGATCCATTCATAGTCTTGATTTGCACATCTCCTATACCCACAATCTTCAGTGGTGTTCCATCGGCCAGGTAGACTACACCATGATCTCCTCCAACATAATTTTGCAGCATTTCATTGTGTGGCGTACAGTGGAATGAAGCACCAGAATCAAGAATCCACTCATCAATTTGACTTTGCACAGCAAGAATTAAAGCATCTTGCACCTCATCTGTGGTAGCGTTTGCAGAGTCAGCTTCAGGTTTCTTTGGTTTTGTGCAATTCCTACTGAAATGACCAGGTTTGCCACAATTCCAACATTCAACCTGCTTTCTGGATCCAAACTTGCTCTTACTTCTGTATCTGGATTTGATCTGCCTCTGGATGAGCCTCTATCGTGTCTCCTCCCTCGAGTGTTGATGTTGAGAGCTGATCCTGAGCTTGAACTTTTCACCCGAGTCTTTCCTTCGCACTTCTTCAGCCAAAAATCAAGTCTCGAATGTCATCATACTTCAGTTTGGATTTTCCAGCTGAATTGCTCACGCGCTGTCCTCATGCCCTCCCAACTGCTTGGAAGTGAAGCTAGCAAGATGAGTGCACGAATCTCATCATCAAACTCAATTTCAACAGAATGACAATTGATTTTGTGATGGTATTAAAGTTGTTGAGGTGTTTGTGTCACAGAAGTGTTTTCAAACCATCTTCAAGTTGAACAACTTTTTCATCAGGTGCACTTTATTATTTGCTGATGGCTTCTCATACATCCCAGATAAGGCTTCCATCAATTTTGCAGTGGATTTTTCTTTCGTAACATTGTGAGCAACTCTTCTTGATAACGATAGCCGGATAATGCCCAGAACTTGTCTATCAAGAAGTTGCCATTCTTCTGCTTCCATCTTTTCTGGTTTGCTTCCCAATAAGGGAAGATGAAGTTTCTTCCCATATAAATAATCCTCAATTTGCATTTTCCAGTATCCAAAATTTGTTCCGTCAAATTTTTCAATTCCAGCAGCCTTTATTTCATCTGCCATTTTTACGAATTCTTCGATTCGAATTTCCCAAATCTGACCTTACCGATGTGTCCGGAACGGCCAAAAAACCTTGGAAATGACACTGAGATCACCCCAATCGGACTTCGGATGGCTCAGATTTTAGCAATCAAAGTTTTGGATTAACGGACGGTTCAGATGCAACCGCGTGTCAGCCAGAGTACCGCCTGCGTCACACCAGATAAAAACTCAGCAGCGGTTCTGATGAAGACACGTGTCAGCAGATTACAGTCTGCGTCGCACCGGATCAAAACTCAGTAACGGTGCAGATTAAGCCACGTGTCCGAAGATAGGGCCTGAGGAGCACTGGATCAGAACTCAGTAGCGGTCCCGATTAAGCCACGTGTCAACAGATTAGGGCCTGAGGAGCACTTGATCAAAAATCTTCAACGGTGATGATGTATCCACGTGTCAGACGATTAGCGTCTGAGATGCACCGGATCAAAACCCAGATGGATGTCGTGGCAGGTGACGTGGACGCTGACCGGCTGACTTTGCTGACGTGGCGGGTCAGACCCGACCCGTTTTGCAGAGAAACGGGTGAAGAAGGAGCGTGTCGCGCGTGAGGCGCGTTGATGCGCGTGGACAGTCTGTGCGGTGGCGTGTGTGGGAGCGTGTAGGCATGAACGACGTCGGTTCTTCGCCGGAGTTTCACCAGTGGATTCGTCCGGTTGTCCTCTACACGGTGGTATGGTCAAAAACACGTTTTGAGAACATTGATTTTTGAGTTTGGATCAAACACCCTCTTTGTCAAGAACAAGCTCTGATACCAGTTGTTGGGATATTTCCAGAACTCAAACACGCACAATTTACGTGGTTCGGCAACTTGCCTACTCCACGGAGCTACTAGTTGTATTAATCAAGCTTACAAAGAAATAATACAACAACAAGAGGAGGAGAATGTTCTCAACTCAACTCTACACTCAAGCTCTCTCTTCTCTCTGTGTTTCACACAACTCTCTCTGTGTTTCTCTCGCAGCTTCAGTTCACACACTACACTACACAGAACACACATAATTATACAAGGTGGGAGTGGGGGGTGTCCTCCACCATGTGCTAAGTGGGAGACTAGAATTCCATTTGCACATGGTGGGGTTTGTTTGTCTCCATAATGCTAACACTTACAAGTTATCTTGAATATAATAAGATGAGTGATTAATTACTTAAAGTTATTTTGAATTTTATAT
This sequence comes from Populus alba, assembly GCF_005239225.2. Taxonomy (NCBI): domain Eukaryota; kingdom Viridiplantae; phylum Streptophyta; class Magnoliopsida; order Malpighiales; family Salicaceae; genus Populus; species Populus alba. The sequence goes on along the minus strand of NC_133289.1, from coordinate 5,915,761 downwards.
TTTAAAAAATATTCAAGGTAGGAAAAGATATAACAAAAATTCAACAAATCAGCAACAATAATTGCTCTACAATTAAATTAAGTTTGAAGGATCTTTAATACCTATTTATCAATAGGATTGTAATCTTCGTATGTTGATAATTTTGTGTAAGCAATAATTAATATGTTTATGATTGTAGACATGTAATCGTGTAAGCTTTTAGTTTCCATTAAAAATAAAACCCCAAAATAATAATAATAATAAAAAAATACACATCAATCCATGTTCTCTTGTCAAGGATTTTTCATATGTGGCTGTAATCAAATTAAAGATCACTCTCAAGGATTTCTCATAAGTGGTTGTAATCAAATTAAAGATCACTACTACATGAATATAAGATCTTTAATCTTGAATTATTTTTTAAATTCAAACCATTCAAGTTATATGATTACTTCTTAAATTTACAATTATTTTTTATATATATAAAACAAGCATAAAGTTTTAAACTGGTAACATTATTATAAATTTAGAATTACAAGTCTAGAATTATAGTTGAAATATAAAATTACATTATTTTCGATCAAACTATAATTAGTGCTGCTTTGAAATTCAAAATCTTATTAATTGAAACAGACATAAAATAACCCTAGAACACACCTCCATGCCCGTCTGGTTTAGTCCCAAAATAGTCAACTGTGACAGATAACAGCTGTTTTACCAAGTTATAGCATCTGATAACCTCTATCATTAACGTCGTTCAATGTTGTGTAAACATGAAAGGATCTCGCCCTACCTATACTAGTGTTGAAACTTAAGACAAGCTTTGTCTGAACGAGGTCGATCCAAAGCGGATAAGCCCATGACTTCCAACCCAATTCATTTGCAAAGTGTAGAATGTTTATGTTTTACTCCCCTCGCAAAATGTAGATGTGTAAGTTTTTTTTTTTTTTTTTTTTTGACAAAAGTTAAAAAGGTCAACTTTCAATTCTAGGAAGAAAAAACTTTTATTTGATCTAATTGACTAAATTCTGCCAGCATGACAATAGTTTACTGTCATGATTACATGGGATTTGATTCTGGGGGTGGTGTAGATAAGATGTCATTTTTGTTTGTGCCCATACATGGGCAACCTCTAGTAAGACTTGGACACCCATGCTAGGGAGAGAGACTTTAGTGGCAAATGCCAACTTTTTTTCTTTCGACACCCACCCACGTCAAAACCACTCTTTGCCTTTTCTTTTCTTTTCTTTTTTCTTTTTCCCAAGAAATGAGCATGACCTCCAAAAAAAAAAAAAAAAAACCCACAAAACCTTTTACTATATAAAAAAGAAATTTTTGGTAACCTCTCAAAAATTATTGGAGCAAGGGCAGGCAAACTAGGGGAAAGCAACTCCTTTTCTTTTTTCTTTCTCTCTCTAGTCTTTTGTGCTACTCCCCAGCCAACAAAAAAGTGAGAAACTGGAAAAATTGATTTGAAAGAATTGAAGTGACCTTGACCCATGTAGTGTCCTCTCCTCTCATTTAAAAGCCTCTAACATCTTCCCCGTTCTTTCTCTCTCTTTATCTTTTTTTTTTTTTACTACAGTGGTATTGGTTTTGTGTGTGTTTTTGGAGTGAGCGAGAGTGTGTGTGTTTAGCGAGGGAAGATGCCAAGGCCAGGGCCAAGGCCTTATGAGTGTGTGAGAAGAGCTTGGCATAGTGATAGGCACAAACCCATCCGAGGTTCCATGATTGGACAAATTTTAAGGTTCTGGGTCTTGCTTATTTTTGCTTATTTTGAATAGAGATTGAATCTTTTTTATGCATTTTGTGATTGTAAAGTCTGTGTTTTGATTAGGATGGCCTATGACACTCACAGTGCTGCAACTAAAGGGAACAGGGAGTGGCAAGATAAGCTTCTTCTTGTGGTTTACAAAGCAGAGGAAATCATGTACTCTAAAGCCAACTCTGAGGTATGGTCAAACTTTTTGTTCTTCTTTTCGTCTATAGATTATTGGATCTTTATTAGGTTTGTATTGTGTTTTTTGAACTCATTACTACATGGTTTTTGTTGTTTAGGCTGAGTATATGAACCAAGACACTTTATGGGACAGAGTAAATGATGCCATCAACACCATTATTAGGAGAGATGAGAGCACTGAAACTGGAGATCTTTTGCCTCCCTGTATTGAAGGTACTGATTTCTTTATGCAAGCTCATGTTTCTTGGATCCAACTTTGAAATTATGTTTTTGGGTTCTCATTTTGGTAGCATTGTATCTCAGAGTCAGACTTCTCTCTCTCCCTCTCTCGATAATATCAAAGTTTAAGACTTCAATTTGCTTTGCAACAATTGTATTTGAGATTGCAGCATGCCAAGTTCTTAAAGAATGCATTGATCTAAGCTTAAATTGTGTATCTCAGGCTTGTTTTAATTTGCAATTATACATTCTGTAATAATTGTAGCGGAGGTGTTGTATCATGTCTAGTTTGTTGAAATGTTATTTAGCTGCCCTTAATTTGGGATGCAAAGTGGAGAGAGCTTCGAGAAGTCAACGACACAGCAATCCCAGGAGCTACCTCAGCCCGAGAACACAAGAATCGGCATCTGCACCTCCTAGAGCTATAGATGGAACTCATGATGAACAAGGCCCTCAGTTAATGCCAGTTCACTCTATCAATCAATTGAATATTGCAAGAGACACGGCAACTGGGAATCCAGATCTTTCGGTTTCAGAGTCTAATCATCATTTGGCTGAGAATAGTAATGTTGCTTACAGTTACCCTTTCTTGTATGAGAATATCCCACCTGGCAGTAATCAGCTGACAACAAGGGAAGTGGACATGTACCAGAACTTTGGTTCAGTTTATCCCTTGTATTGTGGAAATCAATATCAAATCGAAGCGTCTGATGTGGTCTCCCAATTTCCGATGAAGACGAAATCCAACACTATATTTGTGGGCAAACCTATTGGTACATCTGTTGCACCACATAGGGAAATGGGTGTCTTGCAGACAGTTTTCTCATGTTCCAGTGCTGAAGTTGGTTCCACGAGAATCAGACAAGCAGATTTCAGAAATACCCATGACAAGCCAACTGGCACACAATGTGATTTATCCTTGAGGCTGGGTCTATACTCAGACCCGGGCATGGGCATAGAAAGAAATCAAGCTCAAGAAAATGAAAATGCTGGCTCAAGCAGATTTCAAGAAAGAGACAAGTTTAGTGTTTTTTCTCAACAAAGAAACAAGGAATTCTGTTTTTTTCCTGGTACAAGTACTAGGGATCCCTCTGGGTCCTGTTCGGTTAAGTGGGTTTCAGAGGGTGATGATCAGAATTTGGAGACAACCATCAGAAAGCGCAAAGCGCCCTTCAGAGACATTGCAGAGGATGGACATTTTTGCTGGCAGTCCAACATGTTCATTGGTCGAATAGAAGGGCCAGGTTTGTAGGCATTGTTTTCCCCGTTGTAGTGTCTGTGCTTAAAAGTTTGAGGTGGCTAGAATTATGCTGGTCAATCCTTTTTGCAACCTCATTTTCCTATGTAGTAGTTCAGATCACAGATTTACACGCTAACAGTAAGATTGCAACCTGGGATTTAGTGGAAAAGGTGAATTGTAAATGAAATCTGAGCTTGATCTAAACTATACTGGTTAGTGACATAACTTGCAAAATTGAGACATCTAGCCACTACTAAAATCCAAATAGGTATTTTGGGAATCAGTTTAGCACCACACACATTTATTCATTCAACCTTGCATTGAATAATCTTGAATTCATAAAAAAAAAAAAAAAGAAGAAGATTTTAGGAGGCATTTCGGAGAAAGGAAAGTAATTTACACAGTGGGAGGAGGATATATGAGAAACTTAAGACTAATAAGGACTGCACTGAACCACAATGAAACCAGTCTATGGAAATGTCCCGGTATGACATTGAGGGGCCTCTTCATGAATGGCTACTCTACCATGCTAGAATAAACTTCTCCAGTTTCTAGGTAAATGTTCTGTACTTAAACGATCATGTATATATGTTGATTAATTCAGGAGTGAATCTAACAGTTACTGTGAGTTAGCTGTAGGTCATTATTCTTAAGCTCTATGAGTTCATCTATCAAAAAAAAAAAAAAAATTCAGGATATTTTTTTGTGGTAAGTCTGTTCTGTATAGGATGGGGTTAGTGATGACCAGTTTCCTAGTATAATTGTCTGAAGAAAGATAATTTTGTGCCCTGTTTTTTGTTTGTATGATTTTACATTATTAGGTGTCAGCTAGGGCATTATCCCCTGGGTATACTTGCAAAATTATGATGTGAATAATGCTCCTGTATTCCTTTTGTGTATATCAATTGAGCATTTGAAGGTAACTGGCTTGACAAAGAGAGTGGATTACCATAGAAGTAACTAATAATTCAGACGACATGCTAAGAATGTGGAAGGGTATAAAGTATAATTTTCTGGTGTTACTTCAGCACTTTTGAGAATGATTCAGGAGGTTACTTTTATATGGTTTCTGTAGCAAGGATCTATTTGAAGATAGGAGTATAACTTTTTGTGGTTTTAAGTGAGCAGTGACATAAAATAGGAGGTTGTTAGTAAGTTTGTTTTGCAGTTCAATTGAGCATTTGAGTTTGCTGTATGTAAAACTTCGACCGCTGAGAGTTCAATGGTGGATTGGAGGAGTTATCAAGATATCATTTTGGTCCTTTCTCTATGTCTTAAATGTTTCATGGAAGAAGATTAATAGACCTTCCAATAATGCCATGCTCCATTCATTCAGGATTAAAGAATAGTCTTGAAATCTTTTCTTAATTGGCAATGGCCAGTTGGTGGTGTGAAAGCAGTGATTGACTTCTTTCTTGAACTGTTCCTTTAACATCAGCAAAAAAATGGATGATTCCTTTTCTGGTGGTTTATATGTTCTGGAACTTAGTTCACTGTTTTGCGACAAACGATAGGCTTCTAACCATCATTCGTCATGCAACTTTCCAAACAATAGTGCTAAAAAAATCTAAGCTTTGTCAACAACTTCCTACAATTATTTGTTAATTTGAAATTAATATGGTAAGATTTTAAGATTTTCCCAGATGTAGCAATGGTAGCAATGTGATTTAAAGATAACAAAGCATGAAATTCCTTAATGCCTGGTCCCACTTTCTCCATTTCAGCTTTTACTGCTTCACTCGTTTCTTCAGTTTTTTTTCCTTTTCAATGCCTAGCAACTCAACTGTTACCCTGTTACCTCAGCATGGGCATTTATGTTGATTAGCTGAAAAGAACTTGGTGGGAGCTGCTTCTGTTTTTATTGTAGGTGCTGAGATCTTTTTTGAAAGAATGGTTGGATTCTTCATAGCATGCTCTTGGCAATCATTCTTTAGCAGTGGATGTAAGCTACATAATTGTACAAGTATAAATATTCAAGAGTGTTTATGTTCTGCTTTTTTTACTTGTGACATAAGGACGCAAATTCTATTTGATTACTCTTGCATGTGAATATTTTTTCATCTATTGTTGTGTTGTCTGAATTCAAACTTAACCAGGCATACCTGATTGGTTTAATTTGGCTGTTAATGTTATCATGTTGACCAGATGTCTGAGTCTTATTCATGAGTAACTCTACTGAAAACTGAAGTTACTATTAGGTCAAAAGGAGTGGACAATTTCAACTCCGTAGCTCTATTTATGTCTCCACAATTGACCAGTTTGAGTTAATACGAGTCAATTGACCTGTGCTATGATCCAGGGGCAAAATTTAAAAAAAAACAGAGATTTCCATGAATAAGGGTCCAATTGCTAAATGTTAGAACTTCAGGAGAGTCGAAAACAGCACCGTTTTGAAAATCATTGTTCATCACCTCCTCCTTCATCCTACTGATTCAGCAGGAAGGAAAAAAAAAAACTGCAGCAAAACCTGTCGTGGGCCACGTCTCCTACCTATCAGCTGCCCACTATCCCTCTCGCCCACACGATGCATTTTCAAATAGGTCGTTACGAATAGTCCTGCAATGGCAGGACTGTTAGTCACCAGTTTTTCCTCAAACAGGAAGGAACATCCCTCATCATCTAGAGGCTCGAATAGAGGGGCTTTATAAAAGCAAGAGAAAGGACACACAGAACGAGCAGACAGAAAGAAAAACAAAGAAGGCGAACATAAACGAAGAGAGAACCGAGAGACCAGAGGACAGACAGAAGAAGAGGTGGAGGTGAAAACACGAAAAGCTAGAGAGACTTTTGGCAAGGGAATTCCTATTTCTTTTCCTCAGACGAGATTGCAGACCCAGCCAAATCAAACACACAAACAAAGGATCAAAAGGAGAGACAAATAGAAAACGAATGAAAACAGAAATAACAAAAAAAGAGAAGAAGAACAAGAACGGAGAGAGAGAGAACCCAGAGAACAAAAAAAAAGGCAAGAGACAGATAGGAAACGAAGAGGGAGAAAAGGACATTGTCTGGACAGAGCTACGTGATCATCACCATCATCTTCGTCTTCACCCCCAACTTGTATCAGGTAAGCTCATGTTTTCCCTCGCCTTCTCATTCATTCTTGCAAGCATGCGTGAATAATTCACTAATGCTATCCAACAGTGCCCAGATTGGTCACTAGCTCGGCTCATTTGTTCTTTTTTTAAATTTTTTTTAAAGATCACCATGATATTAGTTATGCAACATTTTTAACACGCAGGATTATAAACTTTTATCTAAGATATATTTTGATATTAGAATTAAAAAAAATATATTTTTTTTAATGTATGAGATTATATAAACTTATATGTAAGATATATTTTTTATATTAAATAAAAAAATAATTTATTTTATTATTTTTTATGTTAATATTAGAATGATTAGGTTTTTAACATGATAAGATAAGATTCGTATTATTAAATAAGATTTTTTTAAAATTTTAGATAGATCAATTATTAGAAAAAAAACAATATTTTTTTTAGTTTGTATCAAATAAATAAACAATACAGTGTACTTCAAATAAAACATACCAAGGGTGCTATTAACTTTCTTTTACACAATTAGTTTTTTTATCCAAACTCTGAGACCAATTAAGATTTCTAGTGATCAAAATATTAAGTGATGTTTTTTTTTTCACTAATAAAAAACAAATTTTTTTTATATTTTTCACTTATATTATTCCGAACTATCCTAATTTTAAAAAATAATCACCAAAACACCGTACATGCAATTTTCTGAATTACCATAAAAAATTTCAGTGTTCAAATATTCTAATATATATGTGTGTATTATGAGGCAAAACACTTGTTTATAATACGAGGAGGGACAATTATCTCTATATTATAGTTTACGATCTTTAAGATCTTTCAATGAAACAAAAAGTAGTTAATCGCGCAAGACACTCCAATCTGGCAAGCCAGATTAAGAACGATATTATTTAAAAAAAAATATTACAACACGTCTTATTAATATTAATATAATTTTACAAAATAAGTTATCACACTACTTCGAAACATCGCCTCATACAATGAAAATGCTCTGAAACTGGATAGCTAATAAATAGTACAAACCTTGCACTTATTCTAGATATAAATCCAAATTCAGTAAACATAACGGAAGAGGCTAATTAAGACGGATAATTAAACTAGACACCAACCACCAATATTGTTAGTACAACAAGAAAGAACAAAGATGAACTAGACTGGCAGCAACAATGGTGATGGTGGATAGAACTGCAGATAAGGCAGCATGATTATTTGGCATAGATATTGGAGGAGAGCTTGAGCTTCCATTTCCAACAACAATGGTAACCTTCTGACCCAAATCACAGTGTGGTCCAATGGTGCAAATATAGTAAAATGTTCCATTTTTTATTAAATTAATGGTTACAGGATTGGTGTTGTTAGGTGTTCCATTTGTTTTAACACAGGCATCGTAGTCGGTCTTTGTGGTTACCTCCAAGACATCATGTGTGCCTGTCCAGTTGAATTCTGAGGCGTTGAAAAAGAAAGAGTTAGAACTTAATTTGCTACTAAGCAAATATCAAAAGTTATATATACTGATTAATTGCAATAAGTTGACTTAATTTGTAACTTTGATTATTTTTTTGAAATATTAATTGTGTGACCAAAGTCAAACATGAAAGGGCATGCCAAGAGATTTTTTATTTTATTTTTTTTCCAACAATAGATTATGTATTAATCTTTCAATTTCTCTACATCTTTGATTCGTACTATATGATATTCCATAATTTCAAAGGACGGGCCATGGCCCGGAATTCAGCTAAAAAAATGATATTTTGTCTCCCTTCAAGTTTATGGTATAAGAATAAACGAGTGTCACAAGGGAAGATAGAAGAGGTGGCTAGGGACGAATTCAGATTTAGTAAAGTGGAAGGGTCAGAGAGTATAATTTCAATTTTGAAAGAATCATTTTGCAAGTTATTTACGAAATTTTAATTTTTACAAGTTCTAGGGAGGATTTTAATTTTTTTTCAACTTTTCAGAGGGCCAGGACCACCCGGACCACCTTTTCAATCTGTCCCTTCAGGTGGTCCTGATGAACTAGAAAAAAAAAAAGAAAAAAGTATGGGAGTTATCTAATTCTAAGAATGGAGAGAAAATTCTCCAGCACTGATGTTCGGTAGACAATTTCTTCTCTCTTTTTCCTTCTGAAAAAGCACAAAGCTTATCTTTGATTCCACTTTTACACAATTTACAACAGACATAGAGCACGCAAAATAAATATTTTGTTATAATTAAGCCAATTAATGACTTAATTTACTAGCATCAACTTGGAAACCCAGTTGAAGAAGAGAAACAAAAGGTAAGTTGCATATAGTATGAAGGCGCATATAATAGAGCATAGAAAATATGTAAGATTAATTCAATAATTTTTCCATCCATACATTTCTGAATACTCTATATGTTTCATAATCATCGATGAGCTATCACCGTTTCCGTAGCTAGTTAATGAGGACATGACATGATTAATCAAGCTCGATAAAACTAATTATGTTGAACTAGTTCCTAGATAAACAAACTAATCCAAAGAAAATTAAGAGAATCATGTGTATGCTTACCTAATGAATCTCCAACCTCAAATTTCTGATCACCAGCCCAGCTCTCATAGTAAGATTTATTTTGAGGAATGCTCCAACCAACAGCATCTCCAACTTTGTAATTTTTTCCTGAGGTTGCTCCCTCTAGTAAAGCCACAGCAATGATCAAGAACACGATCCTGTCCATCCTAATAGCCATATTCTGTGTTCAACAGATCGACCCTGGAGGCAAAAGCAGACAGTGCTCTCTCTTCTTTATGTGGAGGGGGAGATAACTATATGCTATATGTGACAGTTAGGGATTGATAATAAGATGACAATCAGGCAAAGGCTTGTCCACCACACACAGCTTATGGTCCTCACTTTCTTTGAGAAATTGCAACGTAATACATAGCTCGTTGACCATTGAATGCTGCTGACTAATGTGAATTACTAGTAGTAGTTCAGCTAGCATCTATAAATTTTACCCTTTTGATTATCTGCTACACCGTGCAAAACTTGGCAAGGGACATATATGCATGGCTAAAAACACTTGCACATAAGCCAAAACCTGCCAAGTAATTATCCTGTAATTTTCAGTAAGAAATGTGAATTTAGGGATAAGATCTACAAAATGCAACTTGCATTGTTATTTCAATTCCAAATCCATACAGAAAAGGAAAAAAAAAAAAAACGAAGAAACTAAATGGCCTATTGGGCCTTGGCCCAAAAAACAAAATCAATTCAAACAATTCCCATGGGGGATTTATGTGTGTGTGTGTATCCAGAATTGTACCACGTCACTCAAACATTGGGTCATGACTTAGATACCGGAAAGATCCGGTGATAGCCCAACCATGATTCAATATAAAGAAAAAACTAGAATAGAAAGGTGGTTTGCATCAATGTAAAATATCATTCACGATAATATATTTTTTTTATTTTGATTGTTAAGCCTTTTTTTTTCATCGATTGAGTCCTTTTAAAAATCATGAAATGTCATAAGCTATGGTTTAATATTGGATTCACTTTTTATTATGATCCAAAAATAATCTAAAATTTGACCAGAAAAGAACTTATTTTTAACGTACAAAACCTTATTTGAGAATACTTGAATAGTGGAATCAAACTTAACACATAAATGGAATTGAAAACGTGATCATTCCATCTAATGAAATGAAAATTCTAGAAAAAAACAATATGCTAATGCCCTAATCATTAGTCTAGGGTAACTTGATTAATTGGACAAGATTTTCTCTTTCTGTGTAGGAAAAACCTCCACATGTTAGCTGACCGACCATATCTAGAAGTCCACAAAATTACCCTTTTTTTTGTTCAAACCAATTAATTACAGACACCAAGGAAGAAGAAAAAGGTGATATGAACATTACATGATCTTAGAATAATTCTAAGTTTTTTCATTTTCATCTTTTCATTGTCGTTTTTCATGTGTAATCCAGCTTTTGGACCAAAGTAAAAGCTGATAGTCAAATGTTTGACAAATTGACATTATATTCTTATTCCCCTTCTCGTATTTTAAATAAAATGTATAATTTCTCTTAAGAAATTATAGTATATGCAAATGATGAATAAATTCTTAAATTTAGCAAAATTGTAAATATTACATTGTACCAGTGCCAGATTAACTGAAAATGTAAAGGAAAAAAAAGGAGCTTTATTGTATGTAAAAAAAATCTGTATAACAAGAACCTCACATAAAAATGAATCACACTAATCAAACTCTCAACCACATGTAATCTAATAGCACAAAAAAACTACAAAAATGGACAAGAAAGTGGTGAAGCCAGCGAAACCAAGAGATCTGGCAGAGTTTGGTGGAGCAACAGCACTAGGTGGTGTGGCAGTTGGTGGTGAGGGTGGTGAACCAGAAGCTGGGGTAGGTGCAGGTGGTGATGGACCAGAAGCTGGAGTAGGAGTGCTAGGTTGAGGAGCAGGAGTGCTTGGTTGAGGAGCAGGAGTGCTTGGTTGAGGAGAAGGAGTGCTTGGTTGAGGAGCAGGAGTAGAAGGTTGAGGAGCAGGAGTGCTAGGTTGAGGAGTTGGAGTAGAAGGTTGAGGAGAAGGAGAAGATTGAGGAGTTGGAGTGGAAGGTTGAGGAGCAGGAGAAGATGTCTGAGGAGTTGGAGTAGAAGGTTGAGGAGCAGGAGAAGATGTCTGAGGAGCTGGAGAAGGAGAAGAAGATGCAGCACTAACATTGATCATCATCTTTTGACCAGCAGAGCAATGGCCAGTAAAATTGCAAATGAAATAGTGCTCTCCTGACGCATCAAGGCTGATTCTTGCTGGGCTGGTTTCTACCAAAGAGATGGGACTGCTTGTGGTGCAAGCATCATAATCTGCCTTTGTCACCTTGGCAACATCATGTGCGTTGGCCATAAAATTAAACACTGAAAAAAAATAAAAATAAAAATATTAATATTTGAAAAAAAAATCCAGTCTCATATTGTTCTCTCTGATTTATATAATAAAAAAAGCACAGGTTAAATAGGGTTGTGGTGTTACCTAGAATTTCACCAGCATTGAAGGTTTGGTTTGCTGCCCATGATGAGTAGAAAGCAGGACCACCAGTAGGAATGGCCCAACCTGTGGTATCACCCACCGTATGGGTTGTTTGCGCCACTGAGGTTTGTATCAAAGCAGCTATAGCAACTGCTGCAAGGAATGCCATGTTGAGTCCTCTTGCCATCGACAATCTGTTTTTTTTCTGTTTAAGTGGATCCTGTTTTTCCTTGTTGTAATACGAGCGGAGTGTCTGAATATGTTATTGCGCCTCCTATTCCCTATTTATAGGGAGAGCCCAGGTCTTGCCTTGAAAGTGCGAGTAATTTTGGGCCATTGGATGGAAAACACGTGTGTGATTCCTTACCTTTGATCAAGGGTGGGATTGTTGAAGTGGGACTTATCAGAAATCGTTGAGATTTTACCGCGTAAGAACTCGCCAAATGTGACTTCGGGACCGTTGACCAGTCCATGATTCTTGTTGTAATGTGAATTAGAGCAAACCCATTAAGGGAAAAATGAATAAATTAAATTGTATGGGCCATAACGTGGGAAGAGTTTGGTACAATAGAAGTTCCATGGAGACAAGGAAAGACAGGTGGAGGCATCTGAAGTCGGAGGGTTTCAAGGGAAGACTTTTGTGGATATGAAGGTGTAGACAAAATGAGTTCTCCTATGCTAATTATACAAAGTCCTTAATTGCAGACGTTGCCTTTGATGTGATTTAGTTGATAGACAAATTGAGAAATAAGTGTGTTTGGTGATATAGTTAATGTCAATTTTATGTTTTTTTTCAAATTAACTTTACTTGATTATAATATCAAACAGATCTTAAAAATTAATAATATTTATATAGTTAATGTTTTTTTGTTATCATATTCGTTTGAGTAAAACCAAAAGTTTTTTTTTTTTTTTGGTGCATCTGCATTTGCTTAATCAAAAGAATTAAGCATGGGGAATTAGATTTTGAACTTGGAATAAAGTGCCTATATCGTAACGTATGATATGGGCGGAATCCATACTCTTTTGCATAATTCCTTCTACAAAACCCCAAAAAAAAACAGATCTTTCTTCCATAATCCCATTTTAACACATCCAGCTCCATGTACCCCTTGCAACCTTTATCGCTGCTTGCTTCTTTATCTATACTCATCATTCTTTCTTCTTCTTCTTTTCTATCTCTCTTTCTTTTAAATAAGTGTTCCCACATGATGAAGTTTTTGAGATTTCAAATGGATTTGGGCTTTTCACAACTGCTTATAGACCGAGATGTTTAGGCTGAATTGTTAGATCGAGGTATCCAAGTTTGGTTATTATGTATTCTCCTGCAAACAAGTCCCCTATATGGTTAGAGAATCCTCCATTGATTAAGTTAGTAAAACCAAGAAAAAAGGAAGTAATGTAAAGTAGGAAAAAGGTACAAGAGTAAATTTACAGGAATAGAGAAGAAGAAGCATGTAGCAATTATTGAAGAGTGCAACAAGGTGTGTGAGAATGATGTCGATGCAGGCTTTTGGTGGGATGAATCTATCTATTGATGATATCGTGTTGGAAGAGCTTGAGGTGTGTGTGAGGGCCATGCAAGATTTAAAGAAGAATGCGGCTGCTAGGATTAATTTGGGTAATTATCATTTTGGTAATCTAAATATGGTCCATTTTGATGTTGGCGGTGTTAATGGATTCAGTCTTGAAGATGGGCTTGTGATGGAGGGAGGGCATTGAACTTTTGATATGGCTGGTATGTGAAGAGCCTTGATCATCTTAAACGCCCTCCATTTGATGTTTTCTTTAAGAAATTAATAACTAGTAAGATTAGTATACTTAATAACTAGTAAGCTTGATATAGGTATGATCAATATATAATGGAAGTTATATGTTGTTGTTGTGTTTCGGGACAAAAAAGGATGAAAAATATGTTGTTAATAATAGTTTGATAAAAAATAAAGTGAAAAAAAATTAATATGAAAGAAATAACTCTTTAAGCCGGTCAAGTGTAGGTTCTTAAAGAGGAAATAGGGTAAATGTTAGCTATAAAGTGTGATGAAGTTCACTGAAACATACATGAGTCATGAGTGTATGCAGGAAAGAGTTAGAATAGGTGGTGATTGATGCAAAATCATAGAAAAAAATGAATTAGAAAATGGTATAATAATAGTGCTATAGGCCTACCAAGATGTGAATAATTGTAGATTTGTTTGAATTGAGAAATTTCATTAAAAAATGTGTTAAGAGATGTGAAAGTAGTTCAAATAATAAGAAAATAAAAAAGAAAATCTATTAGAAAATAAAAAAATATTAATTAAAAAGAAAAAAAAACCTATAACCAAAAGGCATCCCACCTTTAACTGTGGATTTACAAGAAAAAAGATGAAATTGAAAGAAAAAACTAATGAAGAAAAAAAAATCTGAATCAATTAAATTAACTCGTTAAACCAGGTTAACCCGTTAAATTTGAGATCCATATCATAAAAGTATGATAACTAAATAGAAAACAAATATTAATGAACTAGATTAAACAAAATAAAAAGATTAATTAAAAATAAAAATAAAGAACAAAACAAAACAAAAAAATCTATCAGAAAAAAAAACTAATTATGAAAAAGAAAAAAAATATAAATCAACTTGGTTAACCTGTCAAATTCTTTTAATCTGTCAAGTTTGGAATTCATATTCTAAAAGTGTGATAATTAATAAAAAAAAATTTAATATTAACAAACTAAATTAAATAAAAAAACACTTATAAATAAAAAATATTAATCTTGTATTATGGATTGTACTATATAATCCACGGTAAAACACATTGATGATATTCTATAGTTAATGAGAACACGCAGGTAAAATTAGGAAAGGCTAAAACTTGGAAGAAAGAGAGAGTAAAAAATAGAAAAAATGGTGGCACTTTATTAATTACACTATAGAATCATTCCAACAGACATGGTCTTTTTTCATAATTCGCTAACTAATGCTTTTTTGAAGGTCAGCAATAAGAGGGACGTTTAATTGGTAAGAAACGAACAGAGCATGAGAGTTCAACATTGTTTCAAGTGTGTCTACATTAACCCACTTCCCTTGATTCTTTCAATTTTGCTAGGGCTAGCTAACCTATCCCGTTCTTCCACGCCTAACTAGTAACTATTAAATAAGTAGCATCGTTTCTTAATCACACCACGTTTTAATTAACGTCAACACGGAATTTCATTGCATGATAATTAATTAACTGAGAGGAAATAAAAAGTTTTTTTATTAAAGAAAACAAAAATATCTCTTGAAGTAAGACTTCATTTGCTTTCACATGCAAGAAAACTTGGTTAGTTATATAGCACAGTATGAAATATTTTGAATTCTGTAACACAATCTATAATCTTTTATATATGTAGACACATCAGTATTAGCTTAAATTTTGTATTCACCTTCGAATCAAGCCATGTGACAGACATGGGAGTTTCCCAAATTAATTATATATGGACCTTCGGCAAGAACTTATAATCTTCAAATCGATACGCTAGAATACTGCAAAAAAAATAATTCAATTTCATCTCCATTTGTTAATTATAGTTCAACCTCTTACTCTAGTAATAGAATACCTTGTTTTTCAATGCCTACATATATATTCAATTAAACGAGCTGAATCTCCCGTTGACTAGTATTTATTTGCAGATCAAACCTGCTGCAAGTTATTGACTTTTGTTGAAACCCGTCCTTTTAAATTAATATATGTCTCTCTTTTTGAAAAAAAATCGTTGGAAAATCTCGGAAGCTTCGTGCCTCTTTCATTTTTTTAGGTTAGGATTTGGCCCGACGGTGAAAAGTTGCCACGAGGTCGCTGTACCTGATTAATTAACTGTTCAAATTAAACTCAAAGGAAAATTAGGTCACCACAAGGCGACTTGTTGAAAATGGAGATATGGTTAGGTCTGCAGGTTAATTATTATAATAATATAATGGGGTGGCATCAATTTAGTGGAATCACCAAAATAATACGTAAAATAATATTTGATATATAAAGAACAAATGAGCGATAAAGTACATAGAAGCGATAAAAGCCTATCAGTATATCCTCAAACGAGTGATAAAATACATAGAAGCAGTATGACAGAACTCTAGAAAATTATTGCTACAGGATGGGCTAAAAGCAACACATCAAACTAATGGCAATGGACACGAACATCAAAGCAAAGGTGGCAACAAGACTTGAGGCGGCTGAGGGTGGCGGCGGTGATGTCCCTGGTGAGGTGGTGTTGCCTTCAGCTACGGTAATGGCTAATTTTTGTCCCGCAGAGCAGTGGCCAGTAAATGTGCAAAGAAAGTAATTATCACCCGTAACATTGAGAGTGATTTTTGCTGGTCCAGTTGTCAAAAGATTGTCTTGACTAGTGCTTGCGTTGCAATTATCATATTCACTCTTTGAGACAGTGGCCACATCGTGTACACCTGCAGTGAATGTGAATGCTGCCAAAGCAATAGTTTTGCCAATTAGATTTAAGCAACCCAGAGAGAGAAAATTAGGGTATTGAAGTTGAAGTACCCTTGATTTAGTTTTAATATCGAGATTACTTTTTTCTTCAAACCAATTTTAATAAGTATAAATATATATATATATATATATCGGAGCATTAACCAAAAACGATTTTCTTTAAGGAAATTATATGTACAAAAATATCATGTTATGCTAGTTCACCAGCTAATTAACATATAATTCTTGGATTTAATCTTCAAAGATCAAAGCAGGATTTAACAGAAGGTATATTAGAGACAAAGAATTGAGCATAAATATGGGTGTTTTGTATGTGTAAGCCAACTTACTTAAACTGTCACCAACAGCGAAGGTTTTGCCTGAAACCCAGTCAGAGTAGAAAGAGGTGCTAGCAGGTCTTGTCCAACCGGTGGTGCCTCCAACCTGATAATCTGCTGCCTCTGAGCCACGCAACAACAGCGATGCTGCTCCTAAAACTACAAAAACAAGGAGACTTCTCATGTTGGTTAGTCTAGCGTGTGTGTTCTCAAAGGTAAAGTCACCCCTTCTCTAATGATCTTTCTCTGTGTTTGAGGTTCTATATCTGATCTTCTTATCTATAAATAGAGGGAGTTGGAATATTGTCTTCCTTTGGCCAATGGATTGGTGCCATTTGAAGGGAGAAACTTGCATCTTTCTACCTTTTTATTATTTTACACACACACACACACACATATATATATTATGTATAATGGGGTAGCTAGGTGTTGAATGGCATCATCATCACGAAGTAAAACCGTGATAAATGACTTCGATGATGCCAAATACCAAACTAATAAATGGGTGTTAATTTTCAGTAAAATAACTTGCATGCCCTTAAAAGAAGATTTTTTATAGCTGTGTTCAGGTGTAATTTTTGTATTTGCATTTATATATTTTATGTTTTGTTATTATTTGGTTGGTTTTTGAGCAATTTTACAATTTAATAAATATAAATATTATTAAAAAAAATAGCTATCATATGTATGACAACTCATGCGAGACTATCTGAGAACCAAACACCACTTTCTACAATGATGTTTGAATTGGTTCGGCGTCTCATCTATAATGAAGTAATATGTGTGGTCAATGACTGTTTATTTTGGTGGAAACGATCTTTTTTTTAAGCTATCATATGCGTGTGGCCAATGATTATTTGTTAGGGTTTATTTTTTGATTAAGTATCAGTTTAATTAATTAGATATCTAGGTCTTTTGATTTATGATTGAAAAAAAAATTATTTAAAAATATATTGAAAAAAATTATTAAATGTGAAATAGCCAGTAGAAAATTATATGAAGTGCCTGCATGTATATTCTTAAGAAACTACACTGGCTTTGGCACGTATTTCCATCTTGGCAACAAAAGAAGGAAAAAAAGGGATAGAATGTAGTAGTTGGTAAAGTCACGTGCTCTCGCATTTGTCAGGAATGTCAGCTGTCGCTATGAAATGTTTTCTTGTAATGAAAACGCGTGAGTGATATTTGCATTTGCTGGGTCAAGTGGAAGGTTGGTTAATTTATTTATTTCTATTCATATGTTATTATTTTGAATTTGAATGTATTAAGAATATGAAAAAGGACTTTTTTAATATATAAATTTAGATGTGACTGATATATTTTTTTTTTGAAAAAAAAAACTGGTGTATCAAATCTGGATTGAAAATAAAAGAACTCCAAAAAAAAAAGTGTTAGAGTAGGAGAAAATTAATTTTAAAATTCATTTGTAAACGTGAGTTAACATGTATTTTTTAAATTTAATTTTTTTATTAAAAGTTAATTTTTTATATATTTTGAATTGTTTTTGATACTGTGTTAATATTAAAAATAATTTTTAAAAAATAAAAAAAATTATTTTAATGTATTTTAATATAAATAAATATTTTAAAAAATAACTATAATTACATTTCCGAATAATTTCTTAATTTTACGAGAATGAGAAAGGGAAAGGATACTCAAAGTGGGAAATCAATTGCGATATAAGCTTTAATCTACATATTATCCAATTCAAGTCTCAATAATTTTGAACTTATTTTTCATATGAAGAAATACTAAAAATTATTTTTAAATTTATCTTTTAATGATATTATTAAATATTAAAAAAATATATGGATGTAAGATTACTACATGTATGGATGACCCGATAGAAACCCGAAATGATGTCACCTCAAAGAGAGAAAAATCCATAGGGATGGGAAGAAAATGACACCGACAAAGTTCGAACACGACCACGTTACTCTCAATCAGAAAACAGTTATAAAGCAAAACATCAACGGACATCATCACTTTAGCACATTTTCCAATATTATGCACATATTTTCTTGGGAATACAAGTCTACTTACTTTAGGGTTCTAGGGTAGCTAATGACTTTATGATCCTAGTGTAAAACAAGCCTTCTCCAGATTTACTCCGGCTAGGTAAATATTTTCCTCAAAATCAAGTTAAACTTTTATTTAATTTTAAAGTGTATTTTATTTATTGGAAAGTATTTTTTATTGATTATTTTTTTTTAATATTAAACAAACATAAAAAAAAAAATTAAAATTAAATTTTTAAAAACTATTTTCCTGAAACAAACACAGCCTACAAACAATATTATTTATTTTTTAAAGTAGAAATACTATTGTAGGTGCATCCGGGCTTCATCGGCAACCAAGGATTCACGTCCTTAAAGGTCCTTTTAAACTGGAGAAATATCCCACGCAACAAGGACTATGCAACTCTATGGGCCCAGTACTAGAACTCTTGGAGTCTTTCAAGCGGTCCCACTCAGACACTGATGTATGCTAATTTGTTTGTAAGACTTCATAGCAATCGGGTACGAGTTTTCTAATGATGGTTTAAAATAATCTTAGTTTAAAAATATATTAAAATAAAATTTTATTATTTTAAAAAAATTATTTTTAATATTGTCTCATCAAATTAATCTGATGGATGTGATGTGGTTCTCCATTTTATGGATTAGATTTTCAAACTATGCCCCAATCATATGATTCCACACAAGGATTCATGCCTGCTCGTCAGATGCATGACATAGAAAGGCCTTTTAACTTTAATGCGGTCATAATACACTTACAAAAACACCTCTCCATGAGGACCTCTGCTAGAGCAGCAGCAGCAGATTCTGAAAGAAACTTCGCATGAGACGGATGATTCTGATGAAACTAGGTTCTATTTTTTTTTATATGTCAAAATTGTTTTTTAAAAAATTGTATTTTAAAAAAAAAATTAATATTTTAGATGTTTTTAGATCATTTTAATGTGTTGATGCCAAAAATTATTTTAAAAAAATACATTATTTTAATTTATTTTTAAATAAAAAATATTTTAAAAAACAACTATAATTAAGCTACTAAACATACTAGTCGGAGACATGATCACAATCGTTTTCCCAGAATACAGCGGTTGGATAGGGAAAACTGTAACAGATAAAAACAAAAGGTTCTGTTTGATAGGAGCTGAAATACATTTGCTGAAATAGATAAAAATCACAATTCCTGCGAAATATATTATGCAAGTTAGAGAATCAATGTTTTATATATTTTTTTATTGTTTTTGGCTCTCCGGGTGGCATTAATGGCATCGGACCGGTATGTTTTTTTGTACTCCGAGTGACATGAATGGTATCAAACCTAGAACTTTTGACTTCCAGTGCTGGTTTTGCTCTAATATAATAGTGACTGTTCCAACATTATTGCTTCAAAAATAGAAACGAGACAGCGGCAGAGATTGTCAATATCAGCATGTCGGACTTGGACAAACCTTGAGCTTGGACAGCCTGCACGAGTGCAAATGAAAAAAGAAAAACAGGAAAAAATAATAATAATTAGAATTTCGTCATTCAGATAATAATAGAAGCCAGATCATAGAAAAACACAAGCAGTCGCACAGACACTGCATCACCTTTCTCAGTTACCCTTCTCCAACTTACGAGGATCGGCTGTTGAGTACTACTGTATATATGCATTTCCCTTTACTGTTATGAAGGAGACATGCAAATCCTCTGTTGGTAACTTAATATATAGCCCCTTAAATTGAAGCTTTCAAAAGACAGCAACTTGTTGGTCGCTAGAGAATAAAATTTTATGGCATGTCTAATACATTTTAATATGTCAGAGAATGGTTTGAGATAACAAATATCATAATAATATATGATAAAAGTGCTCAAACAAACTCAACCCACTGCATGCCCGTAGTTTAGTTACTGCATGAATTTTTAAGAGAGAAGGATCAGAGATCCAGAGCGCGGTGCAGAGCAAAAATGGAGCACTTTCTAGCAAATTAAGACTGCAGGTGAAAATGAAACCCAAAAGAAAGCAATTCTAAAGAAGGAGGCCTACTGAATTCAATGTAAAGAGAAAGATTTGATGCCATGTACTATTAATTGTTTAAAATAAAGTATGCCATACAGCGATGTGATTGGAGAAAATGTGGACATGTGCCCATTCTTCGAGCTTGCAAAGCAAAGCGCTTCTGGGATCGTGGAGGACTCTTTTCCCCGTTTCTTACTCTTCCACTTGAGAAGTGAAATGTAGATGGTTTACAGCAGGGTTTTTAAAACTTCAGTTGGTTTGTTGAATATTTCGTCAAAAAGAACTTAGAATTAGAAGAAAATATATGTGTGTGTGTGTGAAAGGAGACAACTAAACGAACAGATCTAATCCCAATATGTTGCCTTTTAAACGATACATGGAGTAATTAAAGAGTCTCATACCTTCAACGATAGAAGTGACGAATCTGCAGATGAAGATTTAAGTCCATGAAACCCAATATCGTATGAAATGCTTCCATCAGGCTTGAAAAGTCCAAAATTCCTCTCAGAAGTTGGCCCAGGCTTCAAATTCTCATTAAATACAGCAAAAATATAGGCCTTCACCACCATTCTCGGCCTCAGTGGTGTACCTTTCTTCTTTGCAAGCCTTTTACGCAGGTTATAATTATATGTTCTTGCATTGTTAGCTGTTGCTGCAGCTTCATTATCATCTCCCCGTGAGGCCCAACCTGTCTCTGTAACTATGACTTCCATCTTTTTGAATCCAGCATCTTCCAGAGCAGCATAGGCTGCATCGATCTGCGCATCAAGCATGTTATCATAGTGCAAATCTGTTTTCATGTCATATATTCCGTTAGTTTTCTCGAAAAGAGCATAGTTAATATCAATATTCTCTGGATTGTACGTGTAGGCCAGGAAAGGATATGCATTCAAGCAGAACGGAGAACCAATTTGTGAGAAGAACTCCAAGAGCGGCTTCATGTAGTGTGCAACATTCTCTTCAAATATACACGAAGAGGGAGGGTAAGAATTAGCAAAAACAGCTTGTGAATGTGCTGTAGTAATCTGAACTGCATCAGCCAAGCCAAGCTTATTTATGGCTTTGTAAACATTTTTAACAGCTCCCAGGAGAGCTTCCCAGAGTTCATTATCACCTCCTCCTAGAACTTCATTACCCACAGCAATCCCACAAATACTGGTCTTAGGAAGGAATGCTTGCACATTTTCTTTAACCCAAGACATGGCATGGCTAGCATTAGCACTCATGTCTTTCAGATATCCATTGGGAAGCCCGACAACAAGTTGAAGCCCAGTGCCACTGAATGCCTCGAGGACGCTGTGATCAGCATCATAAATCCGAACATTCCTAATTTTTGCTGCCCTGAGAAGTGTAGCAACTTCATCTGGTGAGGGGATGTTATCTGCAATTCTTCCATAATTTATTCCGTAGGTTCCAGTGAATGCTTCAGCTGTTAGAAGCTCTGGAAGGAAAGAAGAAGTGATGACAAAGATAATTTCTTTAATCACTTTTTTAATTTGTTTCAAGCCACCAAAGAACAAGGAACATAGAACAAAAGCAAAAACAACGGATAAGACCAATGAAATCCTCCAAATGTGTATTGAATTATGTTTTGAGAATACAATGATCAATCGATTATAACCAAACTAAATTTGACTTTTCCTATTCTCTGCCTTGTGTTAACTCACAGATGCAAGACCAATGAATCCCAATATAGATCATTGAGAAGACAAGATGAATAGTGCTATAATACAATTCACAGCAGCTCCTCGTATTTGACTAAAATATAAAGTGAGAGAATACTCAAATGATTCAGCGGCACTCTTAACACTTAAAACAAAAAATTGTAATAGTAAAATCATCCTCGGACAAGGAGCTCTATTAAAGAAACGCTATAAACTACCTTCAATTCTTTACTTAGAAACCAAACAAACAAGTTTGATCCACCAAAGAACTGAGACAGTCAATTTCTAAAAAATGGCAAAAAGAAAAGAAAAATCCCATGTAAGAAATTCGGACGGTAACAAAAAGAATAAAATATCAAGAACAACAAAATCAACTCTCTTAAAATTTTGTAAGCATTGAGAAATCATTTCGGGAGAAACAAACAACACACTGTGTTCCAGTTGACTACAGTCAATACACTTTAAAGTCACCAAAAATTAAAGCAACCCAAGAAAATCCACCGTAAGACTAGCTAGCAAGCCCCCAGTTGTAATAACAAGCTAAAAAAAAACACAAGACATCAAAAGGCTAAATGATCCAAATTCCATTCAATTCAACAAAAAGTCTGAGATCAACCCAAGTAAGATAGCAACAAAAGGAACCCATTAAATCAACTAAGAAAAAATAGCAGAAGAGGAGGGAAAAAATACCAATCTTTTGAGAAAAAAAGAGCAAGAACGTAAACAGCAACTGATGATGATGACAACGACGACTTTTCATTGTGAAGATCACACAGCCACCCCCAACAGAATAAACAAAATAACTAAGCAAAGATCTCTATAACTCCTTTAATGTTACTGAAACTCTTCTTCTTCGTCTATGCAGCTGGTAGTGGCATGCCACAAGACACACAAAAAGATTGCTTCTTTTAACTTTTTTAGCTTTACACATGGTTAAGTTTCAAAAAAAAAAAAAAAAACTGTCTCCATCAGTTGGAATCTTTTTTAAAATCTCTAATCTATATTTTTAAAAGGGTCTTTATATCTGTATCTAAATCTTCTCTCTCTATATATCAAATCCAAGTCTTGTGAAAATTGCAAGAAGAATGAAGGCAGGGAGAGCTGAAGGTTTTGTTTTGGCGGACGTTTTCTGGGGGACGTTTTTATAATAGAAATGAGTGAAGGGTTTTTTTAACTTTTTAATGGTTTTGAACCCGTTTGGAATTAAGGTTCTTTTTCGTCAAAAAAATTTAAAGTAAGTTTTTTCTAATTATTTCGATATAGTAATAATAAAAATAATTTTTTTTAAAAAATAATAAAAAAATATATATATATATATATATATATATATATTATTTTAATATATTTTCAAAATAGGATTATTTTAAAAAATAATAATTTATTTATTTTTTTTTATATTATAAAAAGGAAATTGGACAGATTCAAGTCCAAGTATCATATTGCTGTCAATTTGGGAATCAAAGTCCAAAACTAGGCAATTAGCTGGTGATCAAAGGGCCAAAAAATTATGGGTTATGTTCTTAAAACTTCCCCTCTTTGCTCATGCCGTGAACACTAGTGTAGTTTGCTTCTATTGGTCACTGTATGCTCGCCTGCTTCAGAGGTTTTTTATTCCACATTTAAAAAAAAAAAAAACGGATCTCGTCCGGGTTCGACCGGGTTGCCCGGGTCCCGGGTTGACCAGCTGGGTCGCCCGGGTTTGGCCGGGCTGTTGCCACAGCCGGTCTTTTATTAAACCCGAACCGGTCCAGCTACCGGGTCCCGGGTCAACCCGCCGGGCCGGGCCGGGTTTAATAACACTGGTATAAATTATTTTGAATGACTTGTTTATTTTTTTTACTTTGATTTCTTAGTTAAGGATGAGAGTGGAATAATAATAATTAATATAAAAAAGGTGTGGAATATTGGTGGCATTTTAGAAATTTTGAGAAAAATACATTTTGATTTTCTAACTTTCAAAATAACACAAATTATATAATTTCGATGCC